>NW_024355205.1:34572887-34605274 GCF_902729225.1 Pteropus medius
GGACCTTGTCTCAGCCTTGGGCTGAGAAGTCAGCACCCTGGGGACCGGCTGAAGGTGCGGTGCTGGTCCTCGGTGAAAGCGGAAAGCATTGCGTTGCACCCTAACGCTGGAGGGCTTTCTCTGTGGAGAGCTGAGACAACACACTACCTGACGGTCTCATTGCCCAAAGGGGAGGAAAAGCCAATAGAATCAGTAGGTGGAGGCTCGGATGTCAGCGAGCTTTTGGCCTGAGCTGAACTGATCTCAAATCACCGCTGGTCTGACCATGCCTGTCACCTTACTCCCGTTTCCCAGCGCCTCTGCTTCCAGTCCCGCAGCGGTGCCACTTCCCGATCCGTCCACCCTTTGTGCCACTCATGTCCACGCCCCTAATTCTCCCCAGCCACTTCCACCCTCCCAATGGCCATTTGCACTACATTTTCCCGATGGCGGCAATCTCAGCTTTCATTGGGTTCTAGCCCCTCTGCTCCCAGAGGAATTTTCAGAAATCACAGCACGCGCACGCCAGCCTTTGTGAGAATTGCCAGGGGCCTCACTCCCTCAGCCCGCCTCGAGCGGGCAAGTGGAGCTGGGAGTTATGTGCACTTCACATTCTAATCCTGCCCCGTTTCAATCCGCCTCATGTTTAATCCTGCCCCGCTGCTCTAATCCGCCCCGCTTCTAATCTGCCCCGCCGTTTCTAATCCGGCCCCGCATTCTAATCCGGCCGCGCGTTCTAATCAGTCAGCCAGACGGGCTCCAGGTGGCGCCGAGCTGGGGTTCCCGCCGGCTGGCCGAACCCTGTCGCGTCGGGAAGGACGGCCGGGTGTCTCGGGCGGCGTTGCTGGCTCCCGCCTCGTGCCGACGCCGCAGCCCCACGTCTCCCTCTGTCGTGTTTTCAGAGGGTGTGGTGCCAACACGCATCCCCGCAGAGCCGAGACGGCGCCAGGATTGGGGGTTTCGGCGCAGTCTGGACCGCAGTCGGGGACGCGTGGCGAGACCTCTGCTTTCTCAGACGCGTGTCATTGTGCTCCGTCTATGCAGAGCCAGAGGGCCTGTCACCCCGAGGAGAGAACTCTTCCAAGAGGCAGAAGGTTGCTTCCTATTTCCAGAAGATTCTCAGTCCTTTTTAACTCGATATGCGCAATCTTCTGATTTTAGGGGCTGAATGAGCTAATATAACTTTTGGTCACGTCCCAAATCCTCATCTTGGGGTGGCGATAAGCTGTGAAGGGTTGCTAATGAAATCATTGGCAATGGTCGCTCTGAGTTTCCTCAGTCTTAATGATGCTGACATTCTTAATTTAGGGTGACAGATGAGGTGGACAGGCATTTTGACAGCCAGACCCACCAGAAACAATTATTTTACAGATAAATGATTGCCATTCAGGCATTTAGAAATTCCGGAAATTTCTGTCAGGTAATGGCCACTGGGTGCATGGGAACCTTAGCTTCAGACATCTGAGGGGTCTGAACACATGTGCGGAGGATCCCGTGTCGCTCTGCGCAGATGGCAGATCACAATGTAGACTAGAATCTTGTGCCTGGGACAGGCTGCTGAAGCTTTCTGAGCCTCAGTTTCCCTGTCGCTGAGCTGGGCATAGTTAGACCTAGCTCCTCAGGTGCTGTGGGGACTCTCATGATTAATGCACGTGAGGCACTCGGCCGGCGGCCGCACCTGGAGGCCGGGCAGCTGCCTCGTTGACTCTGTGTGTGCCCCAGGTGCTTGCAGCCGAAGTTCTCGCGCTAACTCACCACGGTCCTGCGGGCGGCCTGCTTTGCTTCGTCCAGATTACTTCCTTGAAGGATGGATGAGAAACAGGCTTAAGACTCCAGACTTAGAGGAAGTGCTGGCTTTAGGCAAGGCTCCCGTGGCTGATGGTATCAGCCTCTGGGAGGTCAGGCTGTGGGATCGGATTTCTCCTTTTGTGCTTTCCAGGAAGGAAGATTTAGCCACTGCCTGTCCCAAACTTTTCAGGGTCAGAGAAAAACGGAGCCGCCTTTAATTTGCAGCTGGTCTTCCGGGCTGTACGGGGCTGAGGTCGGCCCCTCAAGGTGGGGCAGGGCCAGGAAGACAGGAGGTGGAGGGCTTGGTCTCGGCTGGGCGATGAGGGCGGAAGGGTGGGTTGTGGAAGGGAGGCCCTCGGTGACAGTAGCCATGGGCCACTCTCTTGTCCCTTAGGTTCTCTTGGGTGGAAATTCCAGAGGGCGACTTGGATTTTTCTGGTGCAGTAGCTTGAGCGGTGTCGATGATAATATTTCTTGACTATAATTGTTGACTGTAACTGTATCTTCCAGGCATTAGCTAAGCTTTAGCTCACAATATGTCATCCCTCCTGGCAGCTGTTCAAGGCAAGTCCTGCTCCAGGTGCTGAGGCTCAGGGAGCTTGAGTGACTCGCCCAGAGACGCGCGGAGCCTGGGAGATGCGAACCCTCCTCCTCTCTGTGCCCAGAGCAGGTGGGTGTAGCTCTGGGCTGCCTCTGTCCTCCAGGCTTTCTCCCTCGGTCACCTCCCCCAGGGGGCCTCCATAAGCTCAGAGCAGACTCCAGTTTCTCCATCACAGACCATGGGGCCGCCTGGACCTTGTGCTCAAGGAGCCTGCAGGGTTGACATGCACAGGTGAACACGGTCATCCTGGGTGCGACGTGGTTGGCAGACCGATGGCGGGAATTCTGGGTCCTGCTTCTGACTGTCACTGCTAGCAGGGTGACATTCGGCCACCTGTATCTCCTTCTAGCCCTAAGCTATGAGATGAGTGATGGCACCGAGTCTTTCTGGTATAAGTCCTTAGAATTCTAGATCCCTGCGTGCTATAGACTTTCAGGAAGAAAGGAAGCCATGCTTGACCAGGTGGAGTCAGCGATGCACGAGTGTCTTCTGCAGAGCAGTAGGCTGCATGGCGGGCTTTCCAGACTGACCCGGGCTTTGTGCTGTGCCCCACAGCCTGTGAACCCCGGCACTGCTCCCGTGTGGTCCCGTGTGATCTCTGGTCCGCCCCAGGTGAGCCCTGATACTTACCTGGTTGGCCCTAGTCCTGTCCCCTGCTCTGCCTCTAGGGAGCATCTGGGAGCAGATGTCCCAGAGCCACCGAAGCAGGAGGAGTTGGTCCAGCAAGCCAGCAGGACCCACCCTGGCTCCAGTGTCAGGGTCACAAAGGCTGGCTGCTGCCACCTCCCCCTGGTGGAGCCTTTCCCCTTCCCTGCCTTCTTCCTAGGGCCGAGAAGCTCTGGGCCCCCAGACACCCTTCTCCCCATGGACGAGAGAGGGGTGACTGTCTTCCACAGAGGGCCAGCCCCTCCTAAGCCTGTCTCCGGCTTCACGCAGGTGGACGGTGACCCCACCAAAATTACCCATGAGGGTATGTCCAGATGCGAGCAGTATGTTTTGTCAAAATGTCAGATGATGTGATTTGGTAGAATGAACCAGTCTATCACAGATGGAAGGAAGCACCAAATCATTACCAGCTGGAAAAGAGTGATTTTCAAAATATAACGCAACTGTGGAAGTGACAGGAGGAGTTGCTGTGGCTGCTGTGGTCACCTGAACTGCAAACTATGCATGTCTTAAGCTTTCTCTTCCTCCCACCCACCCACCCATCCGTCTGCCACTTCCCCCCATCCATCTGCTCCTCTCAGCTACCACCATCTATCTATCCACCCACCCATCCACCCCAGCCACCTACCTCCTTCCTTCCCTCCTTTACTTTCCCTTCCTTCCTTCCTTCCTCCCTTCCTTCCTCCTTCCTTCCTTCCTTCCTTCCTTCCTTCCTTCCTTCCTTCCCCTTCCTTCTTCCTTCCTTCCTTCCTTCCATCCAGCAAATAAGCATTGAGCTCTAACTAGGTGCCAAGCATCATGAAAGGTGCCGAGGAGAAAGGCGAGTGAGACGGTCTTTGGCTGGAAGGAGTTTGTTGTCAGCTGGGGAGGACAGACAACAGCTGTTCATGCACACGCAGTGTTAGTTTATAGATCTGAGGACCGAGATTCGGAAGCCCGCTGGGGTCAGGGGGAGTTAGGGAAGGATGTCCGACTCCCGGGACAGCTTCAGATTTACATTTCAGGAAGAATGAACAATGTTTTCAAAGTCTAGGTGGCTGAGAGGGCGTGCTCTGTTGGGGGAATGTAGACATTTGGTAAGGAGGGCTGGTGGGGCGGAACGTTGGTCTGGAGAGGGACCTGTCCCAGAACCTGCGTTCCTATGGGCTTAGCTGAGGATTTTGGACATAATTTGCACAGTGGTGATTATTAACCTGCACTCCAGGGGCAGGGCCCCAGGGCACTTGGGTTTGAGGGGCAGGGCTCTGAGCCTCCACCCTACAGCCACAGGGCAACTCCACGTATGTCCGATTTAAATACTGGGTGTCTGCTTGAGTTCCTCCAGAGAACGGTTTCTGCAGCTTGGCTTGACAACCACCAGAGGAGATGACAGGGAGAGAGAGCCGGACACAGAGAGGGCGAGAGATGGGAAGAGGAGAGATGGAGAGAGAGATGGACAGACAGACAGAGAGACTGATAAAGAGGCAGCTGGAGAGAGAAGGAGAGGGGGAGAGAGATGGAGGAGAGAAGAGAGAGAGAGAGAGAGAGAGAAGGGGACAATAATTCAAACACATGATACTGTCCTTGAATTACGGGGGAGGGAGGTCTGACATCCTCAGTGGTCCTATGGCAGGATGTGGCATTTCAAAAACAATTCAAGTTCCCACCTGTAGAAAAGGCTGACTTCTTTGAACACACACACACACGCACACACACAAAAACTAAGACCATGTCAATTTCTTTTTTTTAATTGTTCCAGTCAAAAAAAAAAAAGAAGAAAAGAAGAGAAGAGGAACACCTCAATATGTAAACAGTTTCCCTAACACAGCGAGTTCTTAAAGATATATTTTCCATTCTAAAAAAATTTGGCATCGTCGTGATTTCTCAATACATAATTTGTGCTTTCGCGGTTAGCATGCTTTCTGCTCATTGTCCGTGCACAGACGTACTTGGAGGCGGTGAAGGGAGTTACAGAAGGACCGAAAGGCAGGTCGGGAGCCAGACCAGCACTGAACCCTAGCCGGCTTGCCCTTCGCAAAAAGCGTGGTGGGAAGCTGGGCGACCCTGACTTTGGAGGCGAATCTTAGTTACTTATAAAGAAAAGGCAGAAGCCTTGGTAGGATTTTCCGAAGTACGTATTTTCTTAGTTCCTTTCTGCTCACCTCTAAAGGATCCTTGCTTTTGCTCTGATGACACTACTTTGTGCATCGCCCTGGTTAATAGCTACGCACCTCTGCTGAAATGATGCTGGCGCTACCGCTATCGAAATCCCACCAATGACTTATTCTGTTTTTCACTGATTCACTGAATCATTTCAACGTGTTTGACAGTTCTGTCAAGGGGATCTTGCTTTTTCCCCCACTGAAAATTAAAAAAATTCACTCCTAATGATCTCAGAGCGTTTTAAGCTTAGGGGTGGGGGTGGGGGTTGTTGGGTGGTATTAGTAAATGCCACCATGCTACTCTTTCCTTGGTCTGTGTTCCTGAGCCTGAAATCCCAAGTCTTCTACAATTTAGCACCAGTTTTCAAAATACACATTTAATCAAATTCTGTGGTAAGCCATCCCACCCCATCGAGGCTGCTGTTGGCGTCACCCCCTGGTCTTGCTCTGTGCATGTCTGTTTTTGGACCCTCTCCTGTGCTGACCCCTCAAACGGAAAGAAAGGCCCTTCTTCTTAGATCCTCATCTTCCAAATCCCACCCAGTCTCCAGGAATGTCAGGACAAACGCCCTTTCCTTCTCCAAGAGACCCTTCCTGTCGCTTACATGGAAACTGATCTGCTTTCTTTGAATAACCAGAACCATCGACGTACCCTCTTTATGAGGTCATCTTACTTCTAGAACTGGAGTAACTTAACTTCCCTCTTTATGCCTCAGTTTCTTCATTTGTAAAGTGGGAGTCAGTATTTGCTCACTGGGCTTTTGAGTGGTTCCAATCCCTCAGCACAGTGTTGTCACGGGGTCAGAGCTGGTAGCCACAGGTTGTAAGGTTGTCGAGGGCGGAGGAGGCTGTCACTGCTTCTTCGAGTCTTCAGAGCAACCTGCCCAGGATGTTGCCCCTGCATGTAAGTGTTTGTGGAGCACACTCAGTCAAGAGAATGGAGCTTGAGAACAGTGAAATATGGGGCATCGGCCAGCTTCCAGAACACTTCGAGTGGAGTTCTGTCCTTGTCTAGTTTTAGTTGGCTGCTCAGGTCCCTGAGAAAGGAGATACAAGTGTGTGCCTGCTCCCAGCACTGGCGAACTTCACGCACCTTGAAAACGAAACATCGAACTTCTCTGTAGGGTGTGAGCATTTTATCAAAAACTCAAGTTCTTGAAAGAATATCTGGGAACGGTGCTGAAGATCAGCTATGTCTGTGCCTTGTCTCTTGTATTCTCTAGGAATCGATGCTAGAACCAGAACACCGACATACACCCCAAACACACCCTCGCTTGATAGTCCGGTCCTGAGAGAGGCTGGCCTTCGTTTTGTTTAAGAAGCTCCTGACAGTCGTGTGCATTGGTCAGAATGAAACTTCCAGGCCCGTGGAAACATGAATATCTACAAACATGCAACCCTCAAACTGAGTTAAGACTTATCTTCAATTTCATAGATTCAGGATTAAAAAGACAAAGTTCAGGCACTCCTGGGGACATTCGAACCAGTGAACTTTTTAGAATAATTTCCTTTTTATTTTAGTAAATGGCTTACAGAACAACCTCGTATTTTATTGGGCCATAATAAATATTTTGGGCCTTAGTATTGTGCTATTTTATTAGGAAAGGCAAATACAATGACTTATCTTTCAATTAATAGTAGAAAAGAGTGATACAAAGCAGTTGAATTAAACTGTTATTATGGTTTATATTTTTTGCCTCCCTAGTTATGTTCTGCTTGGTTTAGTATTACGTTTTGTTTTTTTTTTTTGCCTGGGGTTCTAGATGCACGCTTCGGGGAAGGCAGAGCTGGATTCAGGTGAGAAGCAAGTTGCCAATGATCTGTTGGAGCTGACCGAACTGTTTGTGGATGAGCTGGCAAGAGGTACCATGCACTTATTTTCTATCAAAGATGTCAACTTTTCTTGGGACTTTTTCGACTATAGAGGACACTATAGCGCTTGTCTAGTAGCATCTTATTTGTCCAGCAGGCATCTAACTCGCGACTTGTCTATTTGCTATGGGGTTTATGGTGGTAGAAGAGAAGAGAGGAGGATGTGGCTGGTGAGGGGTGCTGGGGACAAGCATATGGATGGTCGTGAACTTTCAGTAAAACAATTAAAAACAGCTAAGGCTTAAAGGTAGATCCTCCAGGGCCATTCAGCGTAGGGGTGGTGTCGGCTGGAACTGATATTAGAATCATAGAAGCAGAGACTGTGGGATTCAAACCCTTGCTGGGAAAAAATGAAGAAACTAACACCTGATACATTTTTCTCAAGCTCACGTGGAACATTCACCAAGACAGACAACATTCTGGGCCATAAAACACACGTTCACAGACTTAAAAGAACAGAAATTTTACAACGTCTGCTGTCAGACCACAATGAAATTAAACTAGAAAGATGGATGAAAATTACACTAGAAAGATCCCCCAAACTTGGAGATTCAATAACATGCTTCCAAATAAGATATAGGTCAAAGAAGAAATCACAAGAGAATTGAAAATATATTTTGAACTAAATTAAAATGAAAACATAACCTATCAAAATTTGTGGGATGTGGTGAAAGCAGCATTTAAATAGAATGAGAAGAAAGAAAACTGTCATTTGTTTACAGATGATATGATTGTCTATGTAGAAAACCCGAAAGAATCAACACAAAAATCCTAGAATAAGCCATTAGAGCAAGGGTGCAGAATATAGGTTAATAAACAAAAAATCAATCACTCTTCTATATACCAGCAATAAAAAAGTGAGCTGCGAAATTAAAAACACAATGCCATTTACATTAGCACTCCCCAGAATGAAATACGTAGATATAAATCTAAAAAATATGTACAAGATTTATATGAAAAAAACTACAATACTCTGATGAAAGATAACAAACATACCTAAATAAATGGAGAGATAGCCCATGTTCATGGATAAGAAGACTCCATATTGTCAAGATGTCAGTTCTTAACAAATTGATGTATAGATTCAATTTGCAGTTCCATTCCAAATCCCAGCAAGTTATTTTCTGGATATCAACAAACCAATTCTAAAGTTTATATGGAGAAGCAATAAGACCCAGAATAGCCAACTCAGTATTGAAAGAGAGCAGAGTTGGAGGCCTGACACTGCCCAACCTCAAGACTTCCTGTAGAGCTGCAGTGATCAACACAGTGTGGTACTGTTGAAAGAATAGGCAAACAGATCAATGAAACAGAACAGGGAGCACAGAAATAGATTCACATAAATACAGCCAACTGATCTTTGACAAAGGAGCAAAGGCAATTCAATGGAGCAAAGACAGTCTTTTTAATAAATGGTGCTGGAAAAACTATATTAACATACAAAAAATATAGGTACAGACCTTATACTTTCACAAAAATTAACTCAAAATGGATCACAGATTTAGATGTAAAATGCAGAACTATAAAACTAGAAGATAACATTCGAGAAAACCTAGATGACCTTGGGTAAGGTGCCGACTTTTTAAATACAACACTGAAGATATGCTCCCTGAAGAACTGATAAGCCAATAGTCACTAAAATTAAAAATTTCTGCTCTTCGAAAGAGACTGTCAACAGGATGAGAAGACAAACCACAAACTGGGTGGAAATATTTGCAAAAGACACATCTGATAAAGGGCTGTTATCCAAAATATACAAAAAACTCTTAAAACTCAACAATAAGAAACAACCTGACTCGAAAATGGGCAGAACCCTGAACAGAAACCTCACTGAAGAATTTATAAGGATGGAAAATGAGCATACGAAAAGACGCTCCACATCATGTCATCATAGAAATGTAAATTAAAACCGCAATGAGGTACCACTTCACACCTGTTAGAGTGGCCAAAATCCAAAACACCGAGGACACCAAATGCTGGCGAGGACGTGAGCAGTGGGAACCCTCAGACACTGCCAGTGGGAATGCAACGTGGCGCAGCCTCTCTGAAAGGCCGTTTGGCAGTTTCTTACAAAACTAAACATAAGTTTTATCCAAAAATCACGCTGCTTGGTATTTACCCAAATGAACTGCAAATTTTGTCTGCACAAAGCCTGCACGTGAACGTTTATAGCAGCTTTATTCATAATTGCCCAAACTTGGAAGCCACCAAGATGTCCTTCAGGAGATGTATGGGTAAAGAAACTGTGGTCCATTCAGACAATGGGATATTATTCAGCACTAAAAAGAAAGGAGGCATCGAGCCAAGGAAAGACATGGAGGAAACGTAAATATATATTCCTAAGTGGAAGAAGCTAATCTGAGAAGGCTTTATACTGCCTGATTCTAACTAAAAGACAATGTGTAAAAGGCAGGACTACGGAGACAGTAAGATCAATGGCTGCCTGGTGTTGGGGGAGGGGCAGAGGAATGTGCAGAACCCAAGACGTGTAGGGCAGTGATGCTGTTCTGTGGTCGTTGTATTCTATCATGGTGGGTGGATAGGGGCCATCACACATTCGTGAAAACTCATAGAATATACAGCGGCAAGAGTGCACCCTAGCGCGAGCTGTGGGCTCTGGGGGATGGTGGTGAGTTCTGTGTAGCTTCATCGATTGTCAGAGACGGACCACGCCAGTGGGGATGCTGATGGCAGCAGGCGGCTCTGCACGAGAGGGGACGGGGCGTGTGGGAACTCTCTGTGCTTTCTGCTCGGTTTTGCTGTGAGCCTAAAACTGCTCCCAAAGTAAAGTTTATTAATGAAAAAAATTAAGAAAACTGTTTCAGAGCAGTCCAGTGTTTTATCCAAGATCACACAGCTCATCTGGGGATGGAGCCAGGACCAGAATGCCGGTCTTCTCAGACTGAATCCAGGTTTCCTACAAAACAATGAGAAAAGAAGGCCGCTTTATGACCCATTGCCTGTGGGGTCAGGGAGGCTTATGATACATTTTATTTATCTTTTTGTAATAATTTTTTTTTTATTTTTCACTATAGTTGACAGACACTAGTATATTAATTTCAGGTGTGCATATGGTCCCTTTTAGAAAGTATTCCACAGTGATGGTGGATAAGCGATTGCTATTCTTAAGGCGTTGGTTTTCTGAAAACTCGCTTATGTGGACCAGCTTCTACCTGATTGGGAAGGATAAGTGTGTGTGTCTGTGCATGTGCATGTATGGCTGCATATGTGCGTGTGCGTGTGTACCTCTGAGTGTGTGTGTGGAAAGGGTTGTTGCTTTTGCTAGTTAACGTGTTAGTTACAAAGAACCGAGAATACTCTCACTACACTGCATAACGTTCAGAGGCGTCTTCTGTCTTTTAGAAAAGGTGAAAAAAAGACCATATGAAAATACAAATAGAGAGGAACCATGTGACGGCAGGCCCCATGTTTCCCTGATGCCCGCTGTAACAGAATTAGAAAGTAAGAGAGACGTAAGCCTTCAGGTGCGTCGTTCAGGTTGTGCAACGTTCTCACTGACTCCCTAATGCCCCCTGCGGACGCGGCCAGCTGGCCAGGTGAGCCGCGGCCCGTGGGGTCTCAGCTGGCCCGACCCCGCACAGTGTGGTTGTGACTCAGAGGTCTGAACGCGAACACCCCCTCTCTGAAAGCGGGCATCATCTTGAGCCCCACCACGTCCAGAATTGCCCCGAGTTCCGTGCCCGGGGGCGTAGCCGCAGAGAATATTGCTGCCTGGTCGGTGGGCCAGACCAAACCTCGCTCTGAAAGCTTCAGTGCTGCGTTCTACTTTCCCTTTTACGCCAACGTAAAGGAGTCTGTTCTCAGGTTCAAAGCCACATGAAAAATGGCAAGTGCACAGAGAAATTGTGTTCTGGAGACTTTGCATCCTGGGAGCAAACACGAACATCTCCGATTTGAAATCACTTTTTAAAAAAGAATTCCTAAGTAGATTTTTAAATCGTTTTTGTTTGTACTTAGGCTTATTACGGAAACACTATTTAACCGTTTACTTTAGACCAGTCTTAATCCTCTATGCAGAGTTTACTTAACGATTAATGAAATGGCAGCTCTTTCCATCAGATAATGGGAATTTAGTTCCAAGAGATAATGGGAATTTAGTTCCATCAGATAATGGGAATTTAGTTTTGGGATCTTTCTATTAAAGGTAAATATGATTTGAGTGTGGGCATGTGTAGTATGCGGATGATGGCTTAAAGAATAGCTTTTTAAAAGAGCTCTTTGGCCACCTAAGTACATGCTATCCTAGGAAGAAAGGATAGGAACACCTTACACCTGGCATGCTGAATAGCACCTGTTTGCCTGGGCACTGCCCCCTGCCTCCTCAGTCTTCCCCAAGGCTGTCTGCAGGTGGAGCAGTGCTCAGGAACTTTAGCCCCTGGGGCCTCTGCCAGTTCTCCTTGGAGACTCCATGGAGAGGTCCAGGCTGATAGGCTGCAGGTTGCCATGGCAGCAGCCATGCATGTTGTGGGTAACCAAGCACACGTGGGTGCTAGGTTTTTCTCCTAGAGCACAGTCTGCAGATGGTGGGAGAGGAAAGACCACTTTGCCAACGCAGGCAAATATTTGGGTCATCATTTCAGGATCCTGTACAGGTGTGAGCATTCTGTGTCGTCCCTGTGTGGCCTTCGCTTTAGATGTGGAACCATTGGGATGAAGACAGATGTTCAGGGCCATCTTCGGCGAGCTGGCTAGCCCAATCACACGTTGCAAAGGACAAGAAGATTCCTCTGGAGAAGTCCAGTTGCCCCTTTGGCACAAGACCTCACCTACTCTCTGCTGCGTTGTGGGCCGATGTCTAGGGGGCAGGAATAAACGATTTTGCATTATTGATCTCAGGTGGTCAGGCTATGAACATATAACACGCTCGATTAAAACTGATGGTGGACACTTAAGTGGTAAGAGAGAGGACCAGCTCTAGGAATAGGTTCTTGCCTGCTGCTCCAGAATGGGGCAGACACTCAGAAGGATGAGCCAGGAAAGATAACTTTTAGCAGTGAGCTGAGGGAGGAAATTTAGAAAGAGGAGCCGAGTGGAATGCTGGGATGATAACCTGCGGTGACGTGAAAGCTGCTGGCTGCTGGGGACAGCGTCAGATGTGTCTCCCAGTGTCGCAATCCCGAGTTCTTTGCAGATAAAGAGAAGACTGTTGCCATTGCTGTCCTCATTCAGTGGCTCTCATAGAGTAAAGGGAGGGGGTGTTACATTTCTTTACCAGGGTGGCATTCGTATTGGTCGTGGGGTGGGTTTGAGCAAATCAAGCTCGCTGACCTTTAAAGAGAGAACGGGGTCAGACCGTCTAAGGAGGTGGCCGGGACTGCCTGACGAGCCGGCCCAGTTTATGTTCACAGCAGCACGATACCGAAAGTGAAAATTCATGGAGGGTGAAGAATTAGAAATGTAGAGAAAATAAAGCACTGAAATAATGACTGAAATCATGGGAAATGAGCACTGCTTTGGACCTTCTTACGCCTACTCCATTTATGCATTAGTCGTTTTGATTTTCGCTTACATAGGAGAGGGGCACCCCTGTGCACAGAGAACTCGGGGGTCTACTTCAGTTCTTCTAGGGGGCCTTGTCATCCCTGACCCAGGTGGGCGCTCTGTGGGCTCAAGATAAGCTCTGGGTCCATATGTGGTTCCTCTGGGACCTTAAGTGTTGGTCCAAGATAAGCTTGAAAGACACAGGGTTCCTGGAAGACACTTCTGGGGGGTCATTGTCTAGGTGGAGAGGAGGCAGACCTGGACAGAGAGGCTCACTCAGCAGGGTTGGCATGGCCATGGCTTCTGGACCACCGGAGGCTGAGCCAAGGGATGGTATTGCTCATCCTCTCTCCCACGGCGACAGTGCTGAGCGAAGATGCTGTGCTGGTACCTGCTGCGGCTGGATCCGAGAACAGTGCTCCCTCTTCTCTAAGATGCTGGCCGAGGACCCAGAGGTTCTCATCATGGCTGATGGGATCCCAGCTCTCGGTGCTCCAGGACTGCCCGTCGCGGGTCGTGGTAGACCCATCTCCGATCTTTTCCACCAGACTGTCAGTCTTGGCTGGGGTTTTAGCCATCAATTAGGTCTGACCTTAGGCTCCAGGGATAGCTTGCTCCTTTGGATGGATGTTTTATGATTTCTACCAGGGTTTTGGAAATGATGATGAATTACATGTTTATTTCACTAGTGCCTGTGGGTAGCAGGTATTTACATTGCCTGAGAAAAACAGCTCTTCATTTGCTTATAAAGGTTGGCTGTTTGTTTGGTATCACAGTATTCCCGATCAGCGTTACCACAGTGAGCGCAGAGCCTTCGTCTTGAAACGATCACTAACGCTGTGTCAGTAGGGGCATCTCGTTCTCTGAAACTGAGATCTGTTGCCTATGTGGTCACAATTCTCTACTGACCATTGACCCATTAGGATTCACGCCTGCGGGGGGTAGTCTGTAAAAGTAAGTTTGTAAATACCATTTTTAGTGGTGACAAATCTGCATCACTTAGTCATGCGGACCACCTCCAGGAACTATTCTAATGTATCTTAAAGTATTTTGCTTCTTTCCCCAGGACTCCCCTACTTGAATAAGGTGGATGCGTGAAGCTTTCTTTTTCCAAGGCAATGAGGCCAAGTAAAACTTTGACTCCTTTTACATTTATTTAGTTTCACGGTGTTGAACTTCGAGACTTTTTCTCCCCTTCCCACTCAGCTGTTATGCTGTCCCGTGCTGTCGCGAGGTGGCGAGCCCTTTGCGTGATCTACGTTGCAGGTGTCATGCGTTACCTACTTAGTTTCAGGCACAGGACCAAATCCATCTCAATTTCCATCATTTATGTGTTGGCAACACAACATCACAATGATCTGTTACAAAATGTTTTCTTTTGTACGTAATTTCTAGGAAAGCACTCATAAGAAAACGACGTATTTTTCAATGGAACGAAAGAGATTAAAAACCTAGCTTGGCTGACCTACGTCTGGCTTGGGAATGCTTTCTCAGAACACAGGCGAGTTCAGCTTAGCGACACTAAAGAACACTGTTTAATAGCGACTTATCTCAAAACCCCACTGCCTGGATTTCTCCCACCCATTATTTCCATAATTACCAATCTTTATCTTCTGCTTCAGATTCAGAAAGCAGCAAACAGCCCAATAACCCTTCACAACTCTCATTTCTCCTTGAGCTCTTTTCAGAGAACCCGTTGATTTTCCAAGAGAAGCGTTTAATTCTTCATTTACATATTAAACTTTTAGCTGAGCTACGGGAGGGAGCCAGAACCAGCACAGTTAACCACGCACAGTAGGTCAAGCTTCAACTCATCACACTGGGGTGCTGTGGGCTAGAGAAAACTCACGAGGAGACACAGAGACAGCTCAGGACTCTGGTTCTCCCAGGGAGCGAAGGGAGAAGGCAGGTGCAGGAGGGGGAGCTGGTCGGATGTGCAGCAGCCACTGCAATCCAGTTCGCCCCACTGAACAGAGTGATGCAGCCCCATTATGTGCACATCTAAGCGCCAGTGGGTGCCAGCGAAGCCCGAGCTCAGTCTCTGCACTGGGAGTTTCCATTGTTTTTTTTTTTACTGTTCATTAATGGCTAGTTTCACCACAGAACTTTCGAGGTGGCTGCTGAATTCTGGCTGGCTGTTTATTTTATTCACCACCCTAGAGGGATGGTTATAAAAAGAAGGGAGTCTTTCTTTGAGACCTGACTATATGGCTGGGCTCTCAAAGTCTCCCTTACCAAAATCTGGGTTATTTTCCCTTGAACAGACCAATGAGTGGCTGCAATCGATTTATGCTGGAAAAGAACGTCATTATTCTAAGTTGTCCAGGAATCTCTTAATACTACAGTATAATACTTAATAATTTATAGTACTTAATGGTACTAATAGCATTTACTAGTACAGTGCAGGGTCAGCAAACTTTTCCTGTAAAGGGCCAGATAGTAAATATTTTAGTCTCTCGGCCACGGGGTCTTGCTTTAATTTCTCAGCTCTGCTGGTGTAATGTGAAAGCAGTCATCGGCAATACAGAATGAATAGGTGTGCCTGTGCTCCAATAAAGCTTTATTTATGGACACCGAAATTAGAATTTCATATAATTTTCACTTCACAAAATATTCTTCTTTCGTTTCTTCCCCTTGCCCGCCCCAACCATTTAAAAGTGTAAAATCATTCCTAGCTTGCAGAGGTCCAAAAAACAGGCAGTGGGCCAGATTCTGTGAGCGGATTTGGTTTGCCAACGCTGTTTTGTAGTAAAAATTGCCCATAGCTTAAGCCTGGGCACCTGGATTTGAGACCAGTGTCCATAATTTGCTGGCCTTATAATCGTGGGGATTTGCCCAAACCCTAGTTTTCCGTCTATAAAATGTAAATTATAATACTCGAGCTCTCATTGGTGGATTAGAATGAGATGAAATAATCTGTGCAAGTTCTCTGAGTGCCCCAGCAGCACACAGTAGGGCAGCGTAATCGCTGTCATTGCTGTCATCGCACGTGCTTTGTCCAAGTCTCTTAGTGACCTGACGGAGTTTGGACCTCGAGATGACACTCTGCCTCAGAAACTCGCTAAGACTTTAAGGGCACAAATGTTAGGAGGAGGTGTGTTTCGTTCCATTTTAAATTAAAAGGTAACATTTTCTTAAATACCACTTGGCCATAAAGCCTAGAAACATGATAATATTATCGAACTATCATATATGGTAATTGGAGCTTCAACGAATCATCTCTTACGTATGTGTTGCCTACGTTTTTTTGACTTTATGGCCATCCATGGAGAGGAAACAGTAGAAGACGATCAGTGGTTACATTTCATTTTCGGCTCCCTTACTGACTCTTCCGAATCACACAGAGTATCACATCACCCAAGTCAAGGAGAGAAAGACCGAAAGCTAAGCACACTGTTGGCGAGCTGTCTGGGAAGCGACCGTGAATATTTTAGTTTTTCGAAATCTCGAATCGCTCAGCTAATCAAATGATTTCACCTTCTTTTGGTGAGTTCAAGTAGTTTTTTTAACAACATTTTTATAGCCGCCGCCTCTGTCCATCAGCTCCCACCTTTATAAACAGTTTCTGAGCATCCCCAAGACACCTGCTTAAATCTAAATAAAAAGGCAAAGGAGAAGAAGCGAGAAACTTGAAATGTAAGAAAATGTGGGGAGGGAAAACATAACAGTGTTGCTTTGGAGACTTCAGAATTTAGGCTTTTAAATTAAGTCACAAATAATTTTTTAATTAGACTATAATGAAAACTAGACATTTTAGGGCCCTAGTTTGGTTAAACCCGGAAGAGAAAATTGTGCTTGAGAAATCGGCTGACATTTTTAGAGACAGCGGCTGGGTTTCTGTTAGGGAACATAAGATAATGGACTCCATCGATGGGTCTGGAACGGAACGACAAAGGAAAGAGAAAAAAAGGCCCGATGGAGGGAAGGAGCGGGGCAGAGAGGCTTTCTCCCGATGGACACGGAGTGGCCGTTACTTGGATCAACCAGGCTGCAAATGCTCTGTTTCTAAGGACTAGACAAACGATGACTTGCAAATGTGCTCATTGCCCAGGTGACAGCCGACAGCATAAACGATGATGCTGGTTACGTAGAATGGGCTCTGAGTGAGTGAGTAGGTTCTTCCAGTTGGAAAGCTTGTTGGTGTAGGTGACTGTGAGAAGCTGAGGGTCTCGGCAGCCCTTGGGGGTCACACTGCCAGCTGAATCTGCTCTTTTCTTCACGTTAGGGTCAGCTGCAGCCACTGTCACCCTTTAGTCTGAAGTGCTCATCTGCCGATGGACCCGGCTATGCTTCTAGGAGACTCAAACACGCGAGCCAAACAGACCAAAATATCAAGTTGAGAATGAGCCTCATTCGTTATGGGTCCCGCTGCATTAAAATAGATATATTTATTATCATAGCACTTGATTTGCTAGCAAGATGACCGAGTGATTGGGGTCCGGATATGGAATATGGGGGCTGGGAATCGGGGTGCGGGGAGCATCTTCGTTGAACTGTCTTCATGAAAAACACCATCCAATATTTGCCGCTCAGAGAATTCCGTCTTAATAAGCTTCTTCCAGTTCCAAATGTTAACAGCTGACACAAAATATGCTGTTAAATTGTGTTATCGATAACTGTAGAAAAATAGACATGTTTGATAGGGACATTCTAGTAAAAGCTTCTCCTGGAGCATCCTCACGTAGAGTCAGAGGCTCACATTACAAAAACGACATTTGGTTCGTGTTCTGTCTCTGGCTACATTGACACCAAAAACAGTGAGAAATAGGGAAAGGCCTCACAGCTGGCGCCCCGTCACAGGTACAGAACTGACGTGTGTGTGTGTGTGTGTGTGTGCGCGCGCGCACACACGCGTGTGTGGGACCAGAGGGTTGTCAAGTCTCTTTGTTCTGTTGTGCTCAAAGGCCCGAGCTGCTTTTCTAACCAGGCAACAGGGTGCGTGTTGCCCTTTAAGCCTCAGTTGGGGGTTTAAAAAAAGGCCCAACACGTCTTCAAGAGCTGAGTTAGCAGCCTCTTTGCAGCCTCTGCTCCGCCTTGCTTGTGCTACCCTGCCATGCCTGCAACATCCCTAGCTCTCTTTGTGAGGCCACAGCATGTCCCCGGAGCCCGGTGAGAAGTGCACAGGGCTCCCCCTTTCCTCAGCTGCGACCTCCTCCTGAGAATGTGTGGCGTGAATAAGTGATTCAGCAGATATTCGATGCAAAAAGTTGGCAAACAGGAAAGAGCTGTGGCCAACAGCTTTGTTTTCCATCAAGTCAGTGCCAAGAAGCTATCGTCCTGATGCGAAGTCTCGGAGGTGGGAGAAGAGAGACCCCATGTTAGAGTGGGGGGCCACTTTCCTTATCTCTGGAACATGCTTTTTGGTAGACAGTGTCCTCAAACTGCAGCACAGCTGTCGGAGCCACAAATGAACATGAATCCAGCCAATGGATGTTTATGATGGGCGACCGTGTGAGGGAACAAACAGTTTACAATTGCAAAACTAAGGTGAAAAATTTATTACAGTGCAAAATCTCCACCTGCCCTTGAGGTTCTGTCTAAGATTCTCTTCCTTTTCCTTTTCTTCATTTGAATTTGTTTTGAAATTTAGATTTTCAGTACAGAATCCTTTCCTCCTTTCTTCCCTCTCCCTCCCTTCTTTCCTTCCTTCTCTCTCTCTCTCTCTTTCTACCTTTATCTTTGCGGATTACAATGAAATAAAGCTGCAGATTTTTTTGTTTGTTTTCTTTTGATCGAGAGACACTTTGGATTTGATTTCTAACTTGTGGCACACCCTCAGGAGATTTCTTAGACATCGCCAAGATGGTTCATCTATTCTTCGAAACTTGAACTCTGGCCATTTTGAAATAATAAAAGAATAAGGATAAGAATAAATAACAATGCAAGAATTGCCGACGGATAAGCCCCAGGGACAGGAGAAAGAGCAGATGAAGTCAGAGCGTGTGAGGGCAATGGTCACGGCGTGCGTGCCCACTGTAAGTCACGAATTTCATGGCTTTAGAGCCAAACCATCTTCTGCGAACTTCCCATGTCTCGCTTTTTAATAGTCTGTAGTTTCTCCCGATTACAGAGTGGAACGGCTGGAGAATCGATGTTTTTTTGGTGGTTTCTCAAACTATTGTTCTACGAAGGGTGAGAATTCGTGTGAAAGCATAAACACGTCACTGGCTACGGGCCGGAGAACGGCTCCCTCCTGGACTTCTCCCCTGGGCTAGTCCGTGAGGCTCTCGTTATCTTAAAAGAGAGACCTCGGTTTTGTAAACATTTCACAGTATATCAGCGTCTTGGTGGTGGGCTTTGCCATCTCCTGGACCTCCCATCTTCCCTGGGACCTATGGCTTATTAGATTTGGTGAAAGGGTCAGCGAGGAATCGGTGAGGTACCCGAACGGGACGCAGAACAAAGGCCGTGCACGGAAGGGCCAGCGTCGACGGGACCGAAGGAATTCGGAAAACGAAGACGTCGGAACAGAAATGCCTACTGTCCTTGCAGATCTTTTTTCTTTCCTTTTTTTTTTTTATCTTATTTCTAAAGTTATAGATCTAAGCCTAAATTAATTATACATGTATGTACATTATTTGGAAGCTGTGTTCTACAGTACTTTGTACATGCTGGGTCCTATTACTAACTGCAAAAAAAAAAAAAAATAACTACGTAAGGCAGATGTATGTATAGTGCCCTGTCTTTACCTCACCTGCGTCCTACAGCTGCGATGCCCGTGTGGGGCGAGCACCTTACCCTGGACTTGAAATGTGTTGGGATCTACAAAATGGATGGCTGGACTCCATGTCTTGCTGCACGGATGCCAACTGGTCGCATCCCAGGGCAAACCTCCGACACGCTCTGAGTGATCTGCTCTTGTCCAACACATACAGGGAGTAGCTTACACCCCTAGGAGCCGGGCGTGGGGCATGGAGGAAGGAGACCGGGGCTGGGCCACCAGCGAGGGCGTATTGCCCCCCTAACCACAACCGCGTCCGCCTCATCAATCCGAGTAACTGAGGGAGGGCAGGTCGATATTTTACACCTTGAAGATTCGTTTTCTGGTAATGCCAAAATTAAATATAAAGGAAGAACAAAGTAAGAAAGAGAGAGGAAAGTGACGGCGAGCCGGGGAAAGGCCGTGTGGGGCGGGGAGGGGCGGCCCAGCCAGGGGACTAGACTTTCGACTCGTTCTCTAGGTTCGCCACATCACCATTCCTTTCTGTCTGCTCCTCCGGGTTCTTCTCGTCCTCCGCCGTCTCCAGTTCTGCATGTTGGTTGAGTTTGCTGGACACTGACCAACTCAAGGGCAGCTCCGCCCTGCCCGCCAGCTCGGCCAGCTCCTTGGCACTCAGAGCCGGAGTGCTGGTCTCGTAGGTCTCGTGGAAGCTGTTGTAGTCGACCTCGTAGAACCCGTCCTCCAGGGTCAGCACGGGGGTGAAGCGGTACCCCCACAGGATCTCACTGGTGATGTAGGAGCTTCGGGCCTGGCACGTCATCCCTGCGGAGAGAAGAACGGGGCCTTAGTATGCGCGAGCATGGGGCTTGCGTGGCCGCGGGGCTGGGCGGGCTGCCCGGGTTGTGACCTGGGTGGGGCGTGGCACCCGGGCTGTGACCTGGGTGGGGTGCCACCGCTGAGGAGGTGTCGTTCGTGTCGTATGCACCGGGCCCGTGCTGGGGAGTCCAGGCCCCCAGTGGAGTGCTGGGGGTGGGGACGACATGAGCATTCTGGCCATGCACAAACACGAACGGGGAAGTGTGTGTGCACACGCGCACAGGTGCACACGCACCCAGGTGTACACTCAGGTGGCTTGTCTCGTCCACGTTTGGCTGTGGGGGAGCCCTGAGGTCATGCGTCTGACCTCCCACCGCTTTGCCCAAGTCCCTCTGGGGCCTGCATGATGCGGCTACAGAAGGAAGGGAGAGTTTGGCTTCTGGAACTGCACCTAAAATGCCCTCAGGCTGGAGGCCACAGGTCACTGTCACCCTCCCAGTGCCGTGCTGTGTGGCCGTGACTGGTCCCCAGATGAGGTTGAAAGGGATGCCCATCTGAGCTGTCACCTTCCTCAGGCCCGGTGGGGATAGTTCAGACTGTGCAGTAACGTAAGACTTTAAAGCCACCCCCACACCCCTTACCCATAAGAAGCCTTTTGTAATTTGCACAGACATGCCACACGGGCCCTTGGCAGCCTGGGAAACACAGGTGGCATTTCTTTTAAATGCGAAATGACAGAATGAGAGAAACTCCACCCACCTCCTTGGAAAAGAGAACTGGGTAACAGGCTCGGCATCAAATACGAGAATGCCGTTGGCGCATTTTTTCCCGAGGTCAAAAGTTCTCTTGGGACCCCTCAGAGGACATGGGGGCTTCACTCTCTCTTCCGTCGGGTGACTTCTCCTTTAACTGGGTGAGTCCAGTGCCCCCAGTACGCTCAGGGACCCATGAAAAACGTTAACTTCTTTTAAAATCAGAAGAAAACAATAAACTTGGGGTAGGAAAAAATGTTCATGCATTCATCCTTATACTAATTCCGTTATAAAATATCATTAAAAAGTTTTTTTAATGGAATCAGTAGCCCACGGAGGTACAAGTACCTAGGACTCAGGAACGTCCTCCTGCGCCCCCGTGTTCATTCATTCAGGAAAGCAGCCAGGCGGGCAGAATGTCGCTCGCTGGGGACAGCCCATACGACATATCAGGCCACTGCCGTGCTGAGTTCAGGTGCAGTAGGGGCAAGAAGACACCTGTGGGTGTTTACACAGAGGACTCGGAGCTACGCCACGTTCCCACAGCACTGTGCTTGCTCCCTGTGGCTGGAAGAAAAAAGTGGGAGCCAGGGACTCAAGCGATCGTCCCGAGTCGGCGGTCAGAGCCCGAGCCAGCACAGCCTTCGCTCCGGCCCCAAACCGAAGCGTTCCCCTGGCTGACCCGCAGGAGCACCGCCTGCAGTGGCTCGGAATCAGATATTCCTCCTGGGGCTTCTGGAAGTGAGGATGCTTGCTCACGTCCCCTCCTGATGAGGGCTCACGGGGACTCACACGCCAGGGGCCTTCTGAATGTCTGGTGGGGGCAGGGGACGAAGGAGGCTTGACGCCTCTAGGGCCTGAACTATATCTGTGGTGTCCTTGGCTCTGCGCTCTGTTTAATGGAGTTAAACAGAAATACGCAGTTGTGTCTCCCGTGTTTCGACTAAGCTGCTCGTGCATTTTTATTTCCTTGACAGTGAGTCAGAAGTTGGGTTTCAGTAGAGTAAGACGCTGCCCACAGAGCCACCTTGACTGCTTTCCGTGCGAATAACTGGGAAATTCCACCACTAAGAGTCAACTTAGAGGTGAGCAAGGCGGGACTGGGGAGGGCGACGTGGCGTGGAGGACTTGAGCCATGAGTGATGTTCCCCAAGTTTCTTCTTCCTTATCATTGTCAGCATCATCTTCCTCACCATCTTCATCACCATCTTCATGTAACGTTCCTAAGTAGTTGCTATAAGTTCTTTACTTTCTCTATGTCATTTAATCTTTGTAACGACCCCGTGGGTAGGTGAGATTATTCTATCCCAGTTGTATGGACGAGGAACCTGTGGGGCAGAGACGACCCTTGTCACATCCCTGTGGAATCTGGCCCCACAGTCCCAGGAGAAATGAGGAGATGCTGAGTGGCGCAGATGTCACTGCTGAGGCAAGGCCACCGGGGCAGGGGGGGGGATGGGCCCCTGGGAGTGGCCTCAGGTCCAGATGAGCCTTCGACTTTATGTTTGTGGGGGCTGTGTGATTTCCATAGCAGCTATCTGGCCTAAGTTAGTTCCCCAAAGCCCAAAGGTGTATGTGCGTGTGTGTGTCTTTAAAAAACTATTTCATTTCCTAATTTCTCCACCGATTGCGTCTCCGTTTGAATCTCCGGTTAATCTTTGAAGAATCTGACTTGCGGTGCGGAGAAACAGCCCGTGGTTTTGGTGGCCCTTTCGTCCCTGAGCAGGCTATGTGACAGGTAAGGAGGGGAGGGGGAGCGGGTGCGTGTTACGGGTGGAGAAGGCAAAGCCTGGTCCGCCTAAGAGCCAGGAACCCAAACAGAGGCACGGCTAAGGAGTCTGTAAGAGGCACTGAGCAAACACGAAGTCAGGCCCCGCGGGGCAGGGATTTTACAGGCAGATCCCTATTTTTAGACTCGCAGCAACGTTTTGTGCAGAATACCAATCCGATGAAAGCCATCTGCAAGAGAGAGAGCCCTCTGGAAGAAGCCAGAGGTGTTCACTCAGCAGACAGGTATCATATCAGCATTTCTGAGAATATGCCTCTAATAAGATAAATTGGGTACAAGGCGCCCTCCCCACTCTCAAATACTGTACCATTAATCTATATTGCCAGTATTCAGAAGCAAAGAATTGACCGTGGACTCTTTGCCTTTTTATTGCAAATGCCAGGCCATGTGGTGTGATGCTTCCTTTACTCCTTGTCCTCCTCAGTGAGAACGGCTCTGAGTTCGCCCTGAAACGAAGCGTGCTACCCTTGTGCGTGTCAGCCTTCAGCCTTCGTGCGGGAGAGCCACGCGGTGCCCAGGAAGCCGTGCAGCGTAACCTCTGCTGTAACATCACAGCGATTTTCATTCAGTAGGTCCGGCCGGTCGTTTAAATAACAACGCACCTCCCTTAGGCTCAGCTTAGAAATCTCTTGAGAAACAGTTTTGCTCCTTCTGTGACCCAAATATTGGAAGGCCGGTGAAGTTCACCTCTAGCTTTGCGAAACCAAATTGAAACGTGGATTTTTTTAATGTCTAAAAGAAGGCGTTCTGCATGTATACTCCTAATCCTATTCTCACCAAAGTAGTTGATAAAGTCACAAATTTAGTAGTGAGTTAAGTAATGAGCATAGTCAAGTCCAAGCTGGAGGGCGGTGGGGCCGGCTGGGGAGCCTTCCGGCTCGGGACGCCTTTAGCGGGGCCTTGAAGCATGGGCCCCAGGGTGCTTGGGGCTCGCAGGAGCTCCGTGGGTCTTGAAGTCTCCATCCATCATTCGCCAACAGGCTCTGGACTAAGGTGGTAGCATTTCGAAACAGACACTTCAAGAAAAGCCACATATGACATCTTGTGGCAACTGGTGGTGTCAGGGGGCCTAGGTCTCACGAATTGGCATCTGGACAGTTTTCTAGAAGGCCGAAGGTTAAGAGGAGGGTCTCGTGAAGGCAGCACAGTTGCTAGGGAGAAAGGGTCATTCACGCCTACGAAAGCGACTTTTAGTTCCCCAACCGAGATTCGTTTCTGCTTGTGAGATGTGCACGGGCAACGCCATTGTCTGGAGTAGCTGGGTGACGCGCGTGTGACAAGGGGGCGGACCGGGACCCTGCCCTCCCGGCTTTCCGTGAGGCCTGCGACTCTGATATTTTGGCAGTCAACGGAAGCGGAGAGCCTTAACTGAGACGTAAGTAGAGCTTAGGCCTGGCCTAGGCGTAGTTCGCTTCTATCACCTTTGTATAATCGTGTATGTTTTCATGCAGTTTGCACCTCGAGAGCCACGTGTGATCAGTTCGCAGAGTGACACAATCACCCTGTTCTCAGAGGACTGCTTTGCGCTCCTCCTGGTTCACGGCCTGTCGGAGCGGAACCCCTGAGAAAGACCAACACCGTCTGATCTCACTACACGTGGAATAGAGGACAAGCCAGTGGACTCACAGAAAAGGAGATCAGATTTGTGGGGAGGGGGAGGGGGGAATCGGAGGGAGGGAGTCAAAAGGCACGAACTCCCAGTCGTAATTTCAGTCATTAAGTGCTGGGATGTCACGCACGGCAGGATGACAGTGGGCGACGCTGCGTGTGGCACATTTGAAACTTGTCGAGAAAGGTTCTCACCTAAGAGCTTTTTTCTTTTTCTTTCGTATCTATCTGCGATGATGGATATTTCCTAAACCTATTGTGGTGCTCGTTTCACAGTATATGCAAGTCGGATCACGATGTTGTGCTCCTTACACACCGTGGTATGTCAGCGACATCCCAATACAACTGGAGAAAGAAAGGAAATGCTTCAAGCATGTTTGAAATCGCTCCTCACGTTAACGGCGTCCCTGCCAAGCAACCTCCAGACCCCATGTCCTCTCCTCGGAATCATTTCGGAAAGATTCGAAGGTGCCTTCCCACAGCGGGAGGAGACATGACGAAGTAGGCGTGAGAAGGATCGACTGCAGGAAAACAGGCGTTTTCTTTTGAAAAAGAAATCTTAAAGGTTTTTAAACCAAAAGCGACGGGTCTTTGAAAATACATAAGATCTTTACAGACTGACACGCAAATCCACTGCCAAGAAGGGAATACAATAGGGGCCATGTATTTGTAAAAGAAAAGGCATCTTCTTATGGGCTGTCTAATAAATCTGGTCTTAAGGTGACATATTGGACAAGTTTTGGAAAAGCGTAGTTTGCATCCTGCCTGTTTGGGAAGGTTTGGGTCTTGGTGACAGTGAATCCATTGAACCGTGTTCAGTAAGTGAACATTTGTCCAAACCATTACGCCATGGCTGCCGGGGCTGTTCAGGGATTGGGGAGCAGGCTGGCACTTGTCACCTCCCCAGGCATCTCTCCTCCTTGGGCAGTAGCTGCTAGGCCCAGAAACAATACATGGAGAGGCACCTAGCTGCCTTTTCTAGAGCTTGCTCATAAATCCGATCCTTCTTTACTATCAGAAGGATCTCAAGATGTCCACAGATCTAGTCATAACCTACAGCCTTTCTTGTGATCTGTTGGGATTTCCTGGTTTTTCAACTGACTGTGAGCAGTTAACGAAATCGGGGTAAATTCTGTTTACAGCTCTGTTAAGGAACCAGCACCCTTTCCTCGAATTTGGAATCTTTCCTGACCTGCCGAAAATTCGGTTTGGCTTGTGGAGTGCGAGGCCGGTCTGAATGAGCGTGTCCTCGTAAACGCGTGCGTGGTGCGTGACCAGAGAGCCTGCTCGAGTCGGCGTCTGCTATCGATCGGGAAGTATTGATTGACGGTAGAGATATCGACTCATCTCTGCCTTCCACACGGGTGGCGAAGCGTCACCGAGGAGGGTCTCACGCTTTAGATACAGGTTTTTTGATGTTGGACGAGAATCAAATGTTTACGAGGAGCAAAGGAAAACTGGGATGTGGCAAAGTAAACCCTCCCCCGTCTCCCCGGTGGGGGTCCAGGTTCTAGCCTGAGTGTTCGATTCGGGCAGTGACAGGAATGTCCGTCAGTCTGCAGTCACCACTCTGGCTTGTTCTCCTGGTGACACCACACTCCTGCAGCGTCACCGTTGACTTGGCCCTGCCTTTTAAGGCCAGGAGGAATGGAGTAATGACATTGCATTTCTCCGGGAACTCACCTCTGCTGTGTCCTCTCACTGTTCCTCTGGGAGGGAGGCCGGAATGTTCCAGCTGGTGTGCCAGGAGATGGTCAGCAGAGTGCCCGGGGTGGGGGTGGGGAGGGAACAGCAGGTACCGGGATGCGAGTCACGGTGTGTTTGCGATCGCCTCGGGCGGGTTGTACAGGAATGTACAGTGTTGTGTGTGCGGGTCAGGTAGAGGGGGGACAGACCCCTCCCCTGTCCCAGTGCGAGGGGACAAGTCATGCGTTAGATGCCATCATACATGAGTGTCCAGCACCGTGCGGAGCCCTTCCCACGTTCCTCGTCAGGGACACCATCTATTAAGCACAGTTGTCATTGTCCTTAGTGTGTCCTGAAGATGCTGGTCTGATTCTTCGTTTTCAGCTCACTTCTTTGGAGACTGTCTTTGGCTTGTCTTTCTAAGAGTGTCTTATGGGTGCAAAGAACTGGCTGAGGGGTGCGTATGTTATTGGGGTCCGGGTGGGCGGGGGAGCAGTGCTTCCTGGCTGTATTAACCGTGTCTTTTATTTCCTGTGTTCCGACGCTTGGACGTCCTTGGAGCGACCCTGCCCCCAGGGCCACCCCGTCCCTCTGGGTCGACAGTAACCGATTTCTTGTGAGAGTGATTTTCAAGTACGACCAACGGTCCAGAGCCCACCCCCCAGTCACCTCCTTCGTGGAGCTCTCGTGCTCCTGGGCCACCGTTCACCTGCCCTGGCCACTCCAGGGCAGGGCCTAGGAAACTAGGGACAGCTCCGACACCTGGAGTCCCCCGGAACTGCCCGGCCCGGGCCATCCTGGGCCTGCTTCCCTGCCTCGCCCATCCATCCCCGGACAGTCAAGCCTCCCGCCAGTCTCCCCGCATCCTTCTGCCTCGGACTGACCCTGGCGTTTCCCACATGGTCCCCTCCTCTCGGGAACTGCGATAAGAGCCTGGCTTCGCGGTGGCACTTGTCTCCTGGGCTGCTGGCCTGGCCGCACCTCACATTCTCTGTCGTCACGCTCTGGTCTGTGACAGTTAACAGCTGACCGGAGCCGGATGGCCATGGAAGGCAGGCTCCGTGGCTCGGTTTGCGTTGACGTAGCGTGAGGACGTAACCTCACACTGGGGCGCATGGTCCGAGCCAGCACAATGTGTCAGCTGTCACCGGTGTTATCTCAGTGTTCCGAGGCCACTTCTGCAGAGACCCTCTTCAGCCAGTCCTGAGGGGACATCAGGGGCTCTCGGGACCTCCGCTGCCTTTCTCAAACGCTTTCACAAGAATTCAAATGTTCCCCACAGGAGCTAGGACTTGGGGTTCAAGGCCGGAGGAGCCCAGAAGAGGGTTCGGAGGGTTTCCCCATGACATAGGGCTGCCGAGCTCAGGCTGCTCTGTCTGCTGAGTTGTGGGCCACAGTCTTGCAAGGAGCCGGACGCATAGCTCGGACCCCCAGAGCGGCCACCCGCTGGCCACGCTCTCAGAATGCTCCTCAGGAGAGCCGTGGGGGCCTGGCCTGTTACCTGGCAAGTCCTGGTGACACACATGGTGGCATCGACACTGGAGTTGCTAACCTTGGAGAACAGTCCAGGGCAGCGGGAGGAGGTCATTTTGCTAATGTCTAGATGGGAGGATGGAATCATTTTAGCTTCGGGGAGGAGGATGTGATGCCTTTTCCCGTCTGGCATCCATCTCCGGGTTCCACTCGCTTTTCAATCTTATTCCACAGACTCGAAATCCATTATAATGACCTACTCCTCGATAGAAGTTATTGAGGAACGTGGAATGAGAAATCGATGGCGATGGAAAGAGGAATTTTTTTTTTTGTAAGTCGCGAAAGCCCTCTGCAACGATGCCGTGACGACATCCGTGTAAAGACTTCATTGGCGTGGGAGAGATGGCTATTCAGGACAAAGATGGCATTTATCTATCGTGTCTCGGGGATGGCTGTCCTGGGACACAGAACTTTCAGTGTGAAAACCAGAGCAGGATGGAGATGGTGGGTCACCTGAGTTTCCGGAGAAGGCGAGAGGGGACGAGGCCCACAGCAGAGGGGCAGGAGCTGACTCCTGCAGGAGGGCGGACGGGGAGGGCGGGCAGAGGGAGGAGGGTGGTGGGTTTGTTTTGGGGGGGATGGAAGGGTGCCCATCGGATGTGCTCAATTTCCTTTATGAAGGAAGAGATGATAAGGTCGTTTGCTGAGGGAGGATGAACGGAGAAAGTTCGAAATGCATCTCGTGGAGCCGGAGAGAGCAAGGTGACCAGAGAAATACAGCTGAGCTGCTGGGCGGTGTCTTTCCCGTGATCGTCTTGAAAGCCGGTGAGGTGCCGGGTGGGGATTTGAACCCAGATCCGGTGGCCGTCCAAGTTCATCGCACCTGCTGGACCGGACTTGAGTGCTGAGACTCATTTTTGTAACTTGGACGTTCTCTCTTAAAACGAGCCTCCTGTTCCTGTACACGTTTACGGATTACTTTATTAACACCCGGAGCATACTTGCTGCGGACGTGGCCGGGGGGCGGGGGACATAGCCGTCCACAGCGAGGGCCCAGTGAGTGATTCCGCAGCCGCCGCCGCATGACCGAGGTTCATTTTAGACATTCAGCGGAAAATAGAAGAGACATCAGAGCTTCGTGAGCGCAAGGCGGGAAGGCGCCGTGATTAAATGAAGAGACGGCAGCTCGTGGCCCCCGAGGACAGGCGTGACGTCGCCGTTTTGGCTGGAAACCGAGGCCCCGTGGCAAAGCCTCGGCGTGCGTGAGGTGTCTGCGTGGCTGCCCCGCCGCTTGAGATCGGTGCAGGATGTCTGCGAGGCTTTCCGTCTGCCGAAACGGTGCAGCGCGCGGGCAGAAGCCATACTGATGTGCAACTTTCCGATGGTTTCAAAACCCTGCGGACGTGGGCGGTGCTGGCAGAGATTTTTGGTTTTTGTTTTCTGATATTCGCTTGTCTGCAGAATGGATGGGAAGAGAAAACGTACCCGGATCCTGTGTCTGTTCACAGGTGTGCCAGGCGATGAGGACCCCAGAGGCAGGACTGATCGGAGGGGAAGGGATGCTGAGGCCAGAACATTCTGTGTACTGCAGAATCCGCTGCGCCTGAGGGGAAGGGACCTCACAGGCCACCCACACTCCTCCCATGGCAGATGGGGAAACAGAGGCAGTGACCGGGGAGAGCAAGGTGACAGGAGAAACAGAGCTGAGTTTCGGGGTGCTGTCTTTCCCGTGATCGTCTCGAAAGCTGGTGAAGGGCTGGCTGGGTGGGGACCACTGGGGCAGTGACCGCTTGCCCCAGTCCAGCTGGCTAGTGGCAGATCTTGGGGGCTCATCTAGACTCTCAGAATTCCCAGGCTGGTCTTCTTCTTTCCATTCTGCCCCCCCAAACATTAAAAATCTGTTTAGAAATGTTGGCTCCCACGTTTCAAAACGCGGACTCCCGTTTGCGCTCCCCGAATGAGTAACGCCTTTGCAGGGTCTGCATTATCAGGAAAGCGAGTTGGGAATACTCTGAACTCGTTTTCAAACTAGATGTGTTTTCACCAAGTTCCCCGGGCCGCAAAGGCTTCATTGCTTTGTAAGGGCTAAACTCGGTTAGAATGCAGGGCACAGAGTTCCCAGGGCCCCTGCTGGAGCTCAGGGGAGAGTTCCAGGCAGCGTCTGGTTTTTGTTTTATTCCAGCTACCCTGGAAATTGCAGCACAATCGGATCGCACTGTTCCACAAACAGAGTCTGTAATTGCGAGGTCGCATTCCTGATGGTGAACTTGGCACCAGCTAAGACATGGACGTGAGCCAAAAAGGTGGACCCAGACGGGC
Source organism: Pteropus medius (assembly GCF_902729225.1). Classification (NCBI taxonomy): domain Eukaryota; kingdom Metazoa; phylum Chordata; class Mammalia; order Chiroptera; family Pteropodidae; genus Pteropus; species Pteropus medius. Next base: position 34,602,541 of record NW_024355205.1, read on the forward strand.
AGAGCAGCCTCAGGGAGTGAGCCCAGCTCTCGGGATGCCCTTCCCGGCAACGAAACCCTTGTTCTAAGTGGGGCGGGGGACAGTGGCCACCCCCTCACACATGGGGCAGGTCCTTTGTGACTCCCGGTGCCGGTGATGCTCTATGCACTTTTGAGGATGAACGGGTAGGTCTGAGATGTGGCTGAGACGATGGGGCTGGAGAAAGGGAAGCATGAAACGAAGTCACCCAGAGGGGCGGGAGAGCCTGCGCTCAGCAGCACCAGTGCCTGGACACGCGCGCTGGGCACAGGGGGACTGTCGCGGGTATGGAAGGGCAGGGGAGGCCCGACGGACAGGAAGAGAGAGGAGGAATGGAGGGCCAGTTTGCTGTGGGAACCGTGGTGAGGGACGCTGGGGCAGGCCACAACCCCCGGCCTCCAGAGGCTGCTCTGCGGCGCTCTAGGCATGTGATTTATCCCGAGGGGGTGGGGCGGTTGGGCATAGTGTCACCTGCAGAGCTTCATCAGGCTACCATCAGGTAGCCTTTCCCACACACGTCTGCCCGGGCACACACCCACAGTCTCTTTCCCCCTTTTCTTTCACAATTGGTCCCCTTGCCCTGGACCGAAAAAGGGCCACATTCCACCAGCATCGATGCCCCAGAACGCAAGGGCCGCTGAGGCTGCAGACGAAGGGGCAATGAGAATGGTCAGTCCCAGCGACATCCTTGTAATCGGGGTGCCACGTGCCCCCGGTGGCCTTCCAGGCGCCCGCTGTCTTCACCCACTGCCTCGAGCGGGAAGCGCCAGAATATCCGGGGTTGGGAGAAGGCGCTGTGAGTGCCCACTGGTGCCCTCTCTGCTCGTGCACTGGCCTCAGATACGGACGGGGCTGTAAGTGGACTGCACGTGGGAAAGACGTGTGTGGGAAAGGCTACCTGATGGCGAGTCTCAGGCTGGTCCTTTTGCATGATTTTAAGGACGAGATGATGAAAATGTCCACATCTAGCAGATCATTATTATTATTTTTTTTGCCAAGAAGTAACATGCCTAAGAGGTAAGTTATTATTTTAGAGTTTCCTCGACATTTTATCAGGCTTATCGGGTAACGTTTTTATTATCTTTTCTTAAAATGTTATTAAATACCCTACTTAACTTCTCCCCATTCGATGTCTCCTTGAAAAAGGCCTATTGAAATTGATAATATTTCTGTTTTTCAAAAAGAAAAGGAAAATATCATGCTAAAAGAGATGCTTTCAACTAGAATAACTGATTTAATTAATAGCTATTTGAGATGTCTTGACAAAGCCCCCTTTTGTATAATTCCTTGAAATTGAGCATGTGATTGACTCTACTGACTAGAGGCAAATCATTTTGTCAATTGGTTCCTGACGATTTGTTTTCAACAAAAATGAAACAGGACCTAAGTCATTTATCAGCTTATAGATCATTTAAAATAATATTTGATAATTAATCAACATGTGATTTTTAAAACAGCTCCAAAGAAGATCAAGGAACCGAGTGACAGGCTCTATCAATACTCATTTTCTCTTTTATATATTTATAGGAACAATTTTCATTACTTATGGCTAAACTAATAAGAATTAGAATAGAAATAACGCTGAACCGTGTCTCAGGATACCAGTGTTTAACATTAATCTATGGCTGCCTGTAAAAAATAAAACTTCACCTGTGACCTGAAGAGATGTATTTCTCATAAAAATTTGCTATTTTTACTTAATAATGACCAAAATTTGATCATTCGTGTTCTACTTATGTCGTAATTATAACTATTTAGAAAAAAACAATTTAGTCCTTACAGCCTTATGGTCATAGGAATTTTTTTAAAATGTAAGTTTACAAATGTATTCTTACATATGTATTTCTATGTTGCAAAGAAATCTGACAGTGTGATCAAAAAAAGATTTTGATACATAAAAATGTAATGCCTTAGGATAAAATTCTGTGACGGAGACAAAATGAAAATATAAGTTCAAGAGAAAAAGGGACACTGAAAATTCAGAATTTCAAAGTAAAGCTTGTTTTGTGTTTTTTAAATGGATGATGATGAGTACTGAATTTCAAGGTATTTATATTCCATGGGATATATTTAAATGAATTATGCGATCATTAAATACTTAATGTAAATGTTTACGGTGTCAAAAAGTCATGTGCAGTTAAACTCATGATAATTTTAGATGTCAGATTAAAAATATGAGAAGCCTAGTAGTTTGACAAAAATTGTAGAGTATGTGAGCAAAAAAGGAAGACCACTGTCTTGAAGCTCTCGACACATTCTCTAGGAAAAAGACGAGGAGGGTCATACCGAGTTCTAGAAATATCCAGCTACATCCTGTTTGTAAGAGGCATTCCTAAAACAGAAGGGCACGGAAGTTTTGAAGAAAAATAATAGGAAGAGATCTATCGGGTCATAGTAACCCAAAGGACACTTGTGTAGCTGTATTGATATGGGACAAAGTGGATTAAGGCGAAAGGTATTGCAGGCGATGAAAGGGTCACTATGTAACGAGAAAAGGTTCGCCCCATCGGAAGGTGTAAAAGTGCTGGTGGTTGCGTGAATGTGAGCACCCCCCTCTCCCCCGAGGTAAGACACCCCTGCGGTCAGGAGGGGTGTCGTGATGGCCGTGCCCTGCTCCTCCTCCAGGGAACGGCTCCTCGAGCTCCTCCAGCTCCTCCGTCCTCTCTCCTGGGGCCACAGCCCTCATTTCCCAGGCACGGGATCCATCTCCCAACCT
>NW_024355205.1:34605285-34605628 GCF_902729225.1 Pteropus medius
GATGGCCGTGCCCTGCTCCTCCTCCAGGGAACGGCTCCTCGAGCTCCTCCAGCTCCTCCGTCCTCTCTCCTGGGGCCACAGCCCTCATTTCCCAGGCACGGGATCCATCTCCCAACCTCAGAAGTGAGGGTGCTCATCCGGTGACAGGGACCCTCTGTTCCTGCGGGGGGTGGGGCTGGCTTCACCTCGCTGACCACCCACCTGTCAGGGGCTGGGTGCTGTGCTGGGCACCGGGACGCGGGGGTGGGTCAGGCACGGGGACACGGATACCGATGTGCACAGGTGGAAGGGTGCATTTAATTTCAGAGCTGTGGTGGGGGCTAGACGGTCAGAGAGAAGGGAG
>NW_024355205.1:34606960-34650687 GCF_902729225.1 Pteropus medius
CGCGTGCAGGACAGGCGCCGCCGCCGGGCCACCTCGAGCGGCCTCTCGGGCCCCGGCATCCGGGGGAAGGACTGCTGCTTGTTCTTCCCTGGGACCCCGGCTTTGGGAGGGGCGGCTGCGGCGACGACCTGAGCCCCAAGGGTGCAGCTTAGTCGGTGGGCGCCGCCGCGCTGCCCGGCCTCCGGGAGATGGGAGTGCAGAGCTTGACCGGCCGGCCTCTGGGGGTCGCCACCGGGGCCCTTCACGCCTCCTTCCCGTCCCCGTCTGCCTCTGACGAGTCTGTCGCTGTACGGTCCCGCTTCCCAACTTTTCATCGCTGAGCCATCTTTAGCGTGGATGCCTGGAGTCACCCGTCCCAGGGAGGCGGGTGCCCGCTGTGGCGCATTTGCCAGGTTCTCCCTCCGGGGCGAGGCCCTGCGCCCTCGTGTGGCCCGGGGCCAGCAGCCACAGCGGACCCGGGAGCTGGCTGCATAGACGCAGACCCCTGAGGCCGGAGCCTGTGTTGCGCACCACGCCCAGGCGACGCGTGGGCGCCTGGAAACTTGACAAGCTGTGGCAGACGGCGGCGGGAGGGCCACCTCGGGGCGGTGAGCAGGGCTGTGGGGTCCACGGCCTGGGGAACTGACCGCGGGGCCGGGGGTGGGGGGGGAGCAATGGGGCCTTCCTCCGGGAGAGGGTCCTGCGACCTCAGAGAGCACCTGGCCAGGTAGGCAAGGTGGGCGCTCCGCCCCTGAGGGCAGGCCCTGCCCATCACTCACCTTCGTGCCCCCAAAACCAGCCCGAACCGGGCCCCGGTACATCACTGTGGACTGAAACACGGATGCGGACAGACGATCCCAGTGCCCTGTGGGTGGGCCGCAGAGCGGGGTGCCAGGGGCTGTGGATGGGTGTTCCTGGGGCTGCGCCCCGGACAGCCTGGCCTGCGGGGTGGGGGTGAGGGGGGTCAGAGGAATGAGGAAAACTAGGAGCCTCGCTGAATAGAGTTCTGCCGGGCAGCTTCGCCCACCTGAGGACACTGGCCACGTCTGGGGACACTTTTGATTGTCACGACAGGGGCAGGGGTGCTACGGGCATCTAGAGAGCATAGGCCAGTGGGGCTGGAAAACACCTACAACACGCAGGGGGACCCCCACACAGGAGCCCGGATGTCCGCGGTCCCGGGCTGAGGACCAGCGAGGAGCAGAGGGGCTCCGCCCGAATCGTCGGGGATGTCTGGTCTCCAGGCGGCTCTGCACCCCCCGTGACCCCGCCATCCCCCGCCCTGGGGCCTGAGACATTAGCAGTCGTGACCACAGTTCTGGTCACTTGATTCTCCTGGCCAGGCCGATGCCTGCGCGTGGGCGTCTGACTGTCCAGTGGCAGGAATCCCTACTCGGCTAGAGTCCCTCTCCTCAGGTGCCAGGGTGCCGCTAGCGCCCGCTGCCTCGCTGGCCCTGGGCTGTTGCTTGGGACTGCAGGACCCACCCCTCCTGCTGCGACGGGGCAGCCTGGGGTGGGGTGGGGGGCGAGGCACAGAGCGGCAGGGAGGACTGGAAAACACGGCTCTGGTGACAATGGCTTTTCCACAGCAGCCACTCTGTGCTGGGAGGGCAGCTCCTGCCCACCCCGGCCCTGCAGCGTGCTGGGTACATGCGGCCTCCTGTGACCCACCCAGAGAGCAGTCGGCCAAGAGAGCGTGTCTGCAGTCCCCTGGGGGACGACGATGGAAACAACCTCAAACAGCCCTGCTTTGCTCAACAGGACCGAATCCTGGGGTTTGCAAAATACCGGTGCCCTGTCCTCTCTTCTCCCGTCCCTTCCTTTTTCCCTCCTCCCCTTTTGTAGTTTGTACTAAAAATTCATTCTTTGTCTTTCACATGGTTTTATCTCCATTAGGCTGTTTTCCATAACATTTTTTTCCTTAGTCAATTTCTCTAGAATTTATAGTTAATCTTATTTTCATTTGACTATTGTAAGCTCCATGAGATCAGAAACTGTGTCTCTCCATCCATCCATCCACTCATCTGTCTACCCACCCACCTGCCCACCTACTCATCAACCCATTCACCTCTTCACCCATCCATTAATTCACCTAGCCATCCAACAATCCATCCATTTATTTATCTGTCCATCCATCTACTCATCAGCAAAGATTGGGAGTGCCTGCTTTCAGCCCAGCCCGTAGGTCTAACTCTCACAGAGATATTCTTCAAGTGGAAGCTAGAGAGTCACAATGCAGAGCATTAAATGCAGTTTGAATGGTATGTACAAAGTCCTATGCTATGGGACCAGAGAGAAGCTGCTGGTTAACTTGGCGTATAGACAGGAAGATTGCAAAGAGAAGGGGGCTTATCGGGGAAGCTGTTGAAGACCTGGGGGTCGGTGAATGATGTGGTCAGCGCTGTGTTTTGGATAAACGCCTCTGAGAGCAGGAAGAGGAGGCTGGGCACGCTGGCTTCTCCACAGCGAAATGGGGTGTTCCTCTCTGTGTTTTACGATTCTCTAGGAGGTTTAGAAACCCTTGTTTTGGGGTCATGGGCTTGTCGCACAATTCCCGGTAACACCCAGAACGTCTCCTTCATCGGCGGCGGTGCTCGGCCGGGGCACTGCTAACTGTGCCAGCGACGTGAGCAACCACAACGGTGAGTTTCTAGGGGTGCGGGTGGGCAGGGCAGATATCGTGCTCGGTGGCACCATCTGTGCCAGCTTCCCAAATCGTTGACTGCTGTCAAGGGCACAGCCACTTTCGTCCTTGAGTTGGGCTGTTTCCCAGACGTATGCTTCCCATGGCCCTCTGGTATGCTTCACTGACACTCCCCCGCCCCCTGCCACCCCAAATGCCAAATTTCTGAGACTGCCAACATTCAAGGTACTCACTGCCTGAGCCACAGAACAGCGGGCCAGCCCACTTGGGGATGCATGTGGCTGCCAACGGAACCTAGGAGGGTCCATACTGTGATGGTTAATTGTATGTGTTGACTTGGGGGTGCCATGGGGGTGCCCAGATGTTCAGTTAAACATTATCCTGGGTGTGTCTGTGAGGGTGTTTGGATGAGGTTAATATGTGACCTGGTGGACTGAGTATGCACAGCAGGTCGCCCTCCCCAGTGGGTGAGCCTCGTCCAATCCGTCGAAGGCCTGAGGAGAACAGAAAGGTGGAGTAAGAGAGAACTTGCTCGCCTGTCTCACTGTCCTTGACATTGGTTTTCTGCCTTGGGATCGGACTGACTGGAACTTTACACCAGCTCTCCTGGGTCTCTAGCATGCCAACTGCAGATCTGGGGCCTCTTGGCCCCATAACCGTACGAGCCAATCCTTAGAATAAATCTCCAGCTCCCTCTCCATCCACCCCCTCTGTGGGTCTCTGCCTCTCTCTCTGCCTCTCTCTCTGCCTCTCTCATCTCTCTGCTTAATTCTCTTTCTCTTAGGAGCACATACCGCTTAGAACCCTGCGGCTGCCATCTTCACGACCTTTCATGAAGCGTCTTCTGTGGGACCTCACTGCTCACCGGAGGGTCCATTCTCCTGCGAAGCCGCGCTCACAGCCGCTGGCCCATCCCGTGTGTCTGCAGAGGGTGCTCTCAAGGGCACTGGGCCGACGGTCATGCTGGTTGTGGAGGGAGCGACGATCCTTGGAGCTGACCACACGATCGCTAACTAATCCAGAGCAATCTGCCCCTTAGATATCTAGGAGTGAAGAGCTTAGGTCCCCATGGGCCCAGTCAGAAAAAAACAATGCCACGGGCCAAATTTCCTCTCGGTCTCTTTAACTCTCTAGAGGTCGAGAGTTCTTAACCCTTACTTTCCCAGGCTTTTCTCATTTGTTGCCAGAAACTTGGAAGTCTCATATTAGGGGCGGGAACCCCCAAAGGTGTCGGCAGGGGTACTGCGATCTGATGAAGGATGATCCAGACATTGCCAGATGGCTATCGGAGAACGCGCCACGCTTCTCTGATTGGGCCCATCCCCCCGTCTTCGGTGGGTAATTCTTGTGTTGCTTTCAGTCTGACCGGAGAGCGACAGGTGCCGACTGGCGAATTTAGCACAGGATCCCGCATGTCCTGAGCCAGAGAGAGCGATGAGGTGCTCCTGCCAGGTGCACACACGCTCCCGTCGGCTCCGCCGTGGTCCGCGCCTGGAGGACTCGCGTCCTCAGGAGCGTCCGCATGGAGCTGGCGTCGTCCTGCCTCGTTTCACTCCGGCGGGGGGGAAGCAGGAGCAGGGTTTCCCCACCTCGCTGTTCATTAAACGTTCCCTCTGTAAATGTGGACGTGGCCACGCGCTAGTGACGTCAGTCGATGAGAACAATGAGGGGAAAAGGGAAAGAGGACGTGACCGAGATGGAGTGTTCCGGAAGGTCCAGGCTCTGGGCAGCCACCACGGCCTGCTGAGGACACCGGCCATGGAGCTCCTGCAGCATCTGAGGCCGAGGTGTGCGCCGGGCTTGGCTGGCCGCTGGGGGGACGGCTGGCCGCTGGGGGGACGGCTGGCCGCTGGGGGGACGGCCAGCTGCTGCTCCCTCTTCACCCAGGGAAGGCGGTCGGGCGAGTCCAAGCCCCGGGGCACTGGCCTTGCCTGCCACGGTTCTGCCCGTCATTCCCTCATTTCACGAATGTGATTTGCTTAGACGGTCTCTGAGGGGTGGCTTGGAGAGACGGCGTATTTGTCTCCTGTGGCTGCCACAAACGGGGTGGCTTCAAACAACATAGAGCGATTCTGTCATCCATCTGGGAGTGAGAGTCTGAACGAAGCTGTCGGCAGGGCCACGCTCCCCCTCCAAGCCCCGGGGGAGGAGCCTTTCTGCCTCTTCCAGCTTCCGGAGGCTCCAGACGTTCCCTGGCTTCCCTTTGTGTCTGCTCCTCCTCTGTCTCTTGTAAGGACTCTTGTCACAGGGGCCATCTGGGTCATCCAGGATGATCTCATCTCGAGACTTTTAATGACATCTACGAAGACCCTTTTCTCAATAAGGTCACACTCGGAGGTACTGGATGTGAACATATCTTTTGGGGGCCACCAGTTAACCCCCTACAGGTGGGTTGGTGTCCGAGCTGTGAACAGAATGGTCCTTTGTCATCTCAAGAACTACTGAAGAGTACTTCATGTCCGTGCAGCCTGCCGGGAAGGTGGTGTGAGCCGGTCGTCTCGAGCTCTGGAGTGACGGGGGGCAAGGGCAGGGCTGCTTCTGGAAGCCGCGGGAAGGATGGCCAGACCAACCCCCGCACCCCGAGCAACGACGCTCCCCCGCCCTTGCGTTCCTGAGCCGGGCCGGCCCCCTCCCCTACGGCTCCATCTCCCGTGTCCACCGAGGGAAGTTATTCCTGGAAAAGCAAGTCTTCTGAATCGCATCGTCCTCCTGATTTACATCATCGTTTCTTCAGCTGTGCACACCCAGGCGGCGGCGATCGGCTACAAAATATCCCCCCCAAATTCCCACGTCAGCACAAAGCAAGGCTGTAAGAAACATCGTCGCTGCAGAGCACGACGGGGCCAGGACTGCAGACGTGGGCTCCCCAGCGGAGAACCGGCTGTGGGTGCCCGCGCGATGCGGTGGTCCAGGAGCAGCCCCCCTCAGAGAGACGTTCGAGATCCTCACTTTTTAAAAAGCAGCGTTTGAAGAGAGCAGCTGTGAGTAAATCCTCCTTCGGGGATCCCTGAAATGATCGCCTTTTCCTCCCCGTCTTCTGCCTTCTTTCAGCCCATGGCTTCTCTGCGGTCTTATTAGCACATCAGCAGGTGCAGATAACACTTCCGGGGAGGAACCTCAGTGCACTGTCTCTTTAAGGGTCGGGATGATCTGTTTTCCCAACTCTGCTTGTTTTCCGGAAGAGGATGATGAAACTCAAAGCCTTTGGACCATGGCCAAGCGCAGGAGGCGAGGTGGGCAGAGCTCTGATGCTGAGCTGAGAGGGGCCAGGACAGGGAGGCCACCCCTCCCGCGGTGGGTTGGTGGCCTGGACCTGGAGGCAGGGCTCTGTGCCGCTGTTCCACAGGGACAGGAGCCATCGTTCAGCTCGGTGGGACACGCGAGCCGGTGGCTTGCAGCGCGACACCCCGCAGTGGCTGGAGGCGAGGCTGGGTGTGCCTCTCACCGATGGCCTGTGATGCAGGGTGACCGCGACTGCACGGCTGACCCACACACAGGAAGACCTTCTGCCTCATGCCTTCTCCGACAGCAAATGAACAGGTCTCCGGTCATGAATAAGAAATCACGACATTGTTTCGTTAGTTCGGCTGGGGCTGCCATAACGAGGCGCCACAGACTGGGCCCCTTAAACACTATCTCAGTCTGGAGGCTGGAATTCCGAGATCAAGGTGTTGGCGGTCGGCTTCTCTGGGCTTCTGGAGGTTCGCTGGCAACTTCGTGTTCCCTGGCTTGTGTGGTGTTCCCTGAGCCTGCGTCTGTGTCCAGATTTCCCCTTTTTATAAAGGCAGCAGTCATGTAGGACTAAAGGCCCACCCCACTCCAGCTCGACCTCATCTAACTAGTGACATCTGCAGGGACCCTATTCCCAAATCAGGCCACATTCTTAAGTACCAGGGGTCAGGGCTTCACCATATGAACTTTGGGGGACACAATCCAACAATCACAACTGTGAGAAGTCACGTTGGCAAAGGCAGCTTGGGGGAGCTTAGGCCGATATTTGAAACAGTTACCACAGCCTGATGATCAGGAGCATTTACTGACTCTTGTGGACGGTATTACAACAATCAGCTCCTCACTCAGAGCACAGTGCTAGCCGGCGCCCTGGCTGAGTCCAGCTGCAGCAAAGGTCTCTGTCGGGGAGTGAAGCTGTTGAAAGGACCATAATAAAGGACGATTCTGCAGGCAAAAGATGAAAAAAACTATACCGACGAAGCCATGAGACTAAGGACAGACTGTGAAGAATATTTGTAAAACACACGGCGGACGGAGGGCTAATTTCCTTTATATAAGATGAGACTTTCCAATAAAGAAAAGCTAAAAATCCATTAGGAAAATGGGCAAAGGGCAGGAAAAGAAACTCGGATGAAGTTTTGAAAGATGCTCCACTACACTCTGAGAGAGAGAAGCGATGCCCGCTTTTCACTTATCCTGCTGGCAAAGCTCAGTGAGTCGTTTATGCCCAGCGCGGGCGGACGTGTGTGCACGCGGGCACAGTCCCCTCGGGGGAGGCAGAGGGGGCGGACACTGTGAACCGGCACGACCCTGGGTAGGACACTTTTGCTGTGTCTTTAAAAGCAAAATATGTATATCCTCCTTTATCGCATTCATCTCACGTCTAAGAATCTGTCCTAAGGAAATCAAAGAGGTTCCTGGTCGTGCTGTTTGTAACGGAAAAATGGTAAGAAGCTATCTGCATATTCATCAGCAGAGCACTGGTTATGTAAGTGATTGTATAGCCATCACATAGACTTTTATTTTGCCGTTTAATGTGCTAATAAAGATTTGCAGTGTATATTGTGTTTAGTAAAAGCACTGACCGTGGGCGAATGTATGCTCTCATTTGTGTGACAAATATAAATGCGTGTTAATGCGTGTGGACGTGAGCTTGAAGAGTCTCAAGCATTTCTGCAAGGCACACGAGTGAGTGGTGGTTCCTCAAGAGAGGGTGGGAGGGGATGTGTTTTCATGATATGCTCTTTTACACTATCTGAATTTCTTAACATTAGCAAGCGTTGCTTTTAATGTAAAAACATCGAAATTGAAATTAAAGACATGAGGAACGAGAAATGGGTTCTTCTCTGGCCATCGAGAGGTTATGCTTGGGCTACTCTGAGGCGCTTTCCCTTAATACACAGTCGAGGTCAGTGGCCGGCAAAATTTAGTGGCTTTAGATGGAAGCAGATACAGGGAGGGTCATCACCCAAGTCGAACTGGCTGCGTAGGAGGGAGGTCAGGTGGCTGCCATCGGGGAGGGAAAGAACCACTACAATTTCAAGGATCTGCACTGGATCAGGTGCTTCTCATCTGTGACCTGCCCACGTGCCCTCTCTTGTTAGATGCTAACCAGGACACGAGTGTGGACACAGACCTATGCCTGTGACACAGACCTCAAGCTCCTGTGCACGTGGTGCCAGGACACAGACTTGATAGGTTGGAGAGGGGACAAGTGTGAAGATGAATGATGGGACGTGCGGGGTGGCCTGGGTGAAGCCAGCGTGCACGCCATTCCTAGAGGCCTGCAAGCTCAAGTTCCTAAGAAATACTGCGCCAAATAAAGGTCCCTTCTGAGGAAACTCAGGGCACAGTGACTCACGTGTGGTGTCATAGCCGGCTACTGCAGGAGGTCTGTCCTCCAGTCCATTCAGTCTTCTGCCTGCATGGACCCCTGGCCTCTAGGAGCCGGAAATCATGATGCTGCACACTCCGTCCAGAGAGCCTGCACCCAAGGGTCCCAGGAGGGCAGGGTGCCATGTGCGTCCTAGGGCACAGGGAGGCCCCTCAGGGCTGAGGGCGCCAGTCATGCACTCCAGTTAAAACAACGGCCCCGGGCCCTTAGTGTGCTTCAGTGCTGGCTTTAATTAAGGAAGCGTGACAGGAGTGTTCTATCTGGGGACACCCTGGGCTGGGAGAATTGGCTGTCGGAAGCCATGAGGGCTAGTGGGGCCCCGGCCAAGATCTCAGCAACAGGGGATCATATGCCACAGGGTGAATTTTCCAGATGACCAGGATTCCCCGCTCCCTTTAAATTGCAATCTAAATAAACCAACACTTCTCAGTTGTGGCTGGGATCTTTCTAAACGGTGGCAAACACTTCCCTGTCATTGCAAGCAGACCACACAGTGTAACCGAGGTGTGTTTTTCATGTCTCTGTGCCTTCTAGCTGCATCTTCAAATATTATTCTGTCCTTGATGCAGACCTGACCTCAGGAGATCAAAAGGTGGGTGATCATTAACTTCTCTCAGGAATGGTTCCAGACAGCTATGCACCCCCACCCCACCCCCCTTACGTTATAGCTCTGGGCTTTTCCTGCGGAGATTTTAATGAGCCAGCATTAAGCAAACCTGCCTTCTGCCTTCATCTGCTGCTTCTGCTCTTCTCTGGCCTGAGAATCCAGTCAACCGGCCGCCTTAGGATTTCTTATTAGAAAAGAAAGAAAAGGCTTCTCTTATCTTCGAACGAATCTTAGTTCTTGGGCTGAAACGCGTGACGTTTAATGAATGAACATGTCTCTTTGGGGGTTGCACCCCTCCCCTCATTTCTGGGTTCTTAGTTGTCTTTTGTAATCTAGATGGATCGAGTTGCCAGATAAACAAGTACCAGGTGATTAAAAAGTTTCTTTTTTCTACTTATAGTATTTTCAATGATTCTGGAGGGTCTAAAATGTTTTTGTTTGTTGAGTCCCGCCACACAAGGTGAAAGGCATCCCTCCTGTCGGACCTGTTTCAAGAATAAAACACCTGAGAGAAAGAGAGACTTCTCCAATCTTTAGTTTAGCCGATTTTTTGGTAAGACTTGGTAGACAGGCATTTTCTTCCCTTGTAAAGATAAATTTAGAGCCAAAGCTTGCCGACACATTTGAAATATATGTGATGGGATTCCCAGCTCATCTGGTTGAGAGTCACCCTGAGACAGAACCGCCAGCTAATAAGGAGGATGAGTGCTTTTTCTAACTTGACATTTTTAGAAGTTTAAAGCATCTGTCACTTTACAGGTGAGTAGAACCTCGAAGCACTAGAGATATACCAGTATTTTAGAAGCAACCCCTCGTCCCCACCTCAATTGTTTACTACATTTCAGATTCTTTGCTAGGCTCCTTTATATCATTTCATTTAATAATAATCGAAACCAAGCTGGGCAGGTTCTGCATCCTTTCTCTTCAGTTAAAGAAACTGGGGTCCAGGTGAGCCAGATGTCTCTCGGTCAAGGACACGGCTAGTGAGCAGGGGGGTCAAGGTGTGTGAGCATCTTCTGGTCACAAGTCCAGGCTTTCGCTGGTGGCCTGCACACTCATTTCTCAGCCTAATGGATGTTGTGACATCACCCACTGCTGGTGACAAAGACTCTCTTTGACCCAGTTTCAGTCAGGCTCCTCCAAACCCTCCTCCCAACTAGTTCTTGACCTTCTGTGTTTGTCTTTACACCCCAATTTTATCAAAAGTCTTGCTAAGTCAGTTTAACCAGAACCGCCCACTCTCGACACCTGATCACTATCAGCATCTGATTGGGTTCCTCGTCCTCCACCATCTCCAGGTGATGTCTGGTCATCTCAGCCCACCTTCGGCAGGGAGGTTTAGCCAGAATCCCCGAGCCTTGATGTTTCCTCTTAGTATTTTTTCATCTACTGACACCCTTCCCCACTTGGCTGTAAGTCCTGCCTGTCCATGCTGTATTTGTAAATGAGCCCAGCTCTATACTGAGGTCCCTTTCCTCCTAATGCAATAGTTCTTGGTTTAAATATACCTTTACTGTTTTAACTACTGCCGGGCTCTGCTTTCTGTTTAATGCTGGCAAGGCTTGTTCTACGATATTGAATTCTAACAGCCAAGGAGGAAGGGAAGAGGGTTGTGGGCGTCAGGTTAAGATACCTGAGATTATGCATTCATGAGACCTGTCTGCGCAGACACTTGGCTGGAAACCAGACTTGGATGCTTAGTACGTATTTTCTCTTAGTCAGACTGTCTTAGAAAAGGTAAAGGTATCTAATAGTCACACTGACATTATGGGTGTCAACGCTGGCTAAAATATCAGATCCAAAAAGAGCATAATAGAGGTCAAATGGAGAAATTTCTACAAATATACTGAACTAACATACCTCAATTGTAGTGCAGACATCGTTAAATACACGGATTATAAATACACGTGGACGTGCGCGTGCGCGCTGCATGTGTATTATGTCCATATGTGTATGTACGTGTACGAGATGTAATGCTTATGTCTGTATATATTTTCTTGAAAGGGTGACGAAAGTGCAGGAGGCAGTGAGAAGTCCCATTGGCGGACATTTCAGGATCTATAGCTTTTAAAAACGATCCCTTTTGGGTGGGCAGAGTCCTAGTCATAAAGAAACGGTGCTCACCGTCCTGTGTCACGTACGATCTTGATGGATTTTCAGAATCATCACCAATGTTAAAAGCTCTGCAGGCTGATAAAGGAGAAGGACGGCAAGGAGAATCGGTGGGCGAAGCGTGTCTTCCGTTGCTCCTCACTTTCCCTTCAAACGGGGTTCGCTTTGTCTTTCTCTTTCCTTTTAAGGGCGTCAGTGTTCTCGTGCTGGTTTTTTGTTTTCGAATCCTCTCAAGGATTTGAAAGCCAGCTTGGATTTCTCAGCGTGTGACTTACCTACCCATGTATCCAGCCACGGTCTCTAGTTCTTAGTACATCGTAGGCACTCGATAGATGTGCCTCGCTCCCTCCCTCTCTTCCTCTTTCTTAAAAGTTAACGATCTATTCGTAAGACAGAGAAGATAGTTACCACTGAGAGTCAGAACAAATGACACGTCAGCCCGGCTGTTCGAACCTCGCGTCTGACTGTGGAAGACAAGGCTCAGCCTCTCGCGCATCTGATGATGCTGGGCGGGGGCTGACGAAAGGCGCTGCGTGGGCTGAAGCCCCTCTGCCCACACCGTTCACTTCCGTCACAGAGGCATCTCTCAATCCTTTTTCCTCAAAGATGGACGTGTGCTTGGCTTGCAACTGAAAAGGAATCTGATGGCCAAGACACCAGCTTCGTCTCCACCGATGGCCCATGCTCTATATTCTTAGACAACTTAATTTTGGATTAGCACCTTGGGAAGAGGCAAGACACCTACCGCAGCCAACGAGAGACTGTCCTTACGAAAGGTTTATAAGGACAGTCTCTAGAAGGGATACCGTATTTCTCCTCAACATAGCGTTACTCGACTAGAATGACCTTTAATCGACATGTTGTAAGTCACTTTAAAATATCCACATAGGTGAAAAAATTACCCATGACTATCATTTTTATGTCATCATTATGAACTGTTTATTCTATGTTCAGAGGTTCATTCTTTTCCATTTAATTTTTTTGATCGTCGAGGCTTTCCACTCGCGACGTGTACCATGAATCCTGTTTAAATTTGTAAAAGTTCAAGTATCCTCTGCCAGAGGACTTTTAACAAAGTGTCTTTCTGCGTTGAAATAACGAGGCGCCCTGTGGGATGAGTGTCTGACCTCGGCAGCTGTCTGGCAGTGGACACGCATCTTTGCCTTTGGGACCGGTGTCAGTGGGACAAGAGGCCTTCGCTGCGGGAGTCTCAGGAAACCTCAAGGCTTTTGAATTTGCCAGAGGCCTCAGAGTATTTTCCTGAATTCTCAGGACAGCACCACGGTTACCTAGAATGGCATCTGGCCCAGTTAACAGCCTGTGGCTGCGGTGCACAAACATGAGTTTAAAAATAATCCCAGAATCCCTTCCTTCTCCAAAGCGAAATGGATCACAAGCATGCACAGATCAGAGTAACACGTTCACGGGCAAAGCCTCAGGTTGCTTTTCAACTTCAAGCCAGGCACACTTCCACCTTTGAGGAAGAAAGATGGAGACGGAGAATTGTGTAGTGGTTGGAAGTGAGGCTTCCTGGCCGGATGGGGGCAGGGAGGGCGCAAATCACGCTCTCTAATGTTACCTTTCCGACGCTTTGTCTTCAACCTGGGTGACGAGTTGGGCCACCAAACTGGGTTCCGATCGCTTGCTTTGCTCGGCCGGTGTGGAGCTTGGTCGTTCTTATCGGAAGCTGGAGGGAGGCGACAGCTATTGGATGGGGCATCAGCTGAGCCTGACTACTGAGGAGTTCCAGGAGGGTGTCCTGTTCCATGCCTGAGTCACAATTCTGCCTCTGGCTGGAGCCGCCTTGACAAACAGCTTCAGCCCGCTGTGCTTGGCTGTTTTTGGCACAAGTCGAAACCCCATAGTGTCAGTGGGGTGTGCTGGAGGCCGCTTGGCAGGGGTGAGATCTGTGTTGATATTAGCACACCTGTGCTTACCTGGAAAGCACAGCTGTTAGAACCCATGGACCTCACAGCACCCATTAAATTAATCGTGGCAGTGACGTGAATGCCTTCACTGAATGAGTTTTGCTATCATCCACGACTCGGGGTCAAATACCTCTTTTGAGATGTTTCGCTGTATAATTAAAAAAAGATTTCTCCAACCTCAGTTGATTTCCCGTTTATTTCAAGCAGTTTTTGATGGAGTTGAGTTCTGACACACTTTGATCGCTCACTTGGGCATTCCGGCAATGGAATTCGATGTGCGTCCACCGCTGGAGATTAAAAAGAGATGAACGGCACCCCGTTTCCATTGAACTTTTGAGTTTCAATTTTCCTCTACCTCTGCTTTTAAGAAATAAATGCAATGCATTTTCCCCCTTTGCACACAGGGTTTGAATTGTGTTTAAAACTCATTGGTTTAAAGGACACAGAATAGCAGGTATAATATCCTCAGCTGTACCAACTCCAAGTCCCACACTTACTGGTTGTAAGAATAACGCCTCTGTCCCCAAGTCCAATTTTAGTAGAAGAATCTGGAAAATGCTGGCAATGCGGGGTCCAATAAGAAACGTCTCGATCGGACATAGCACATCCCCCCGGCTCCGGCGAGACTCTGAGCCCAGTGGGTGAGTCCTGCCCTCTCTCTGAAATACAGAGTTTGGACCTCAGCTTCAAAGCGAAACAGGAAGACAGGCGAGCACTTACAGTTCGCTTTCAAAGCGGACTGACAAGGTGACTTTCTCTAAGAAACAGATCTCCCACTGAGATCCGTGACTGCCCCTTAACGTGACAAGGACTGTCGATTCGGCCCAAATTTCTAAATCCCCTTCGCTCAAATGTAGTTACTTAGTTCAAGTTAGAATAAAAGGTCTGGATTAGATATGTTAAGTTTTACTCTTAATATAAATACCAAGAAGGGATAGTTCTTACATGAGTGTTGTAAATAACCAGGATGGAATGAGCCTGTAAGTGACCTTGGAACACGGTCTGAGGAAGGACTAGCTGCTTCGCTCACGTTCCAGTTTGTCTTCCTGCAGCTATTAAAAGGGTTAATGGGTAGAGAGATATGCTCTTGTGATGCTTTGTTTTGACGGCAGGAAATCGATGACGTGAATCCAGTTTGGAAATCCACCAGCTCAATGATTTAAATGTCGTAATTTTTCCTTCTAAA
This sequence comes from Pteropus medius, assembly GCF_902729225.1. Taxonomy (NCBI): domain Eukaryota; kingdom Metazoa; phylum Chordata; class Mammalia; order Chiroptera; family Pteropodidae; genus Pteropus; species Pteropus medius. The sequence goes on from NW_024355205.1 coordinate 34,621,043, forward strand.
ATAGATGGTGCCCAGTGCTGTGTGGTAGGTGTTTTCTTGCTTCTTGAAGATAGGGTTGATGTTTTAGGCAGTACTCCAACAATGAGTAGTCCGATGACATCTGAGCAGGGGTACAAATACCATCGTTTCTTGATTAATGTCACTGATTGGGGGACGACGTCTCAACTTCCTTGTCGACAAGGAGGGAGCCTGGGGTGCGCCTGAGCTGGAACACATAGGTGTGAGCTATGATGGGTGAGTCCACAAGACAGAGTCCTGAGTGAGGGCTTGGAAGTGACAGCCACTGTATTAATGACCAAACCCCATGGGCAAGAAGCCAGTGTGAGAGGGGGCCAGGAGAGGCAGGCTGTGTGGCTCTGGGCAGGACAGAAGCCGGGCTGGATGGTTGGATGCAGGAGGCAGGAGCTTTGCATGGGGCCCTCGAGCCTCTCTACGAGGCGGCCACACTTGCTCTGAGCACCCACAGGCCCTCTGACCGCAGTAGATAGGAGGGATTGTGGAAGGTAGGTGACATAGCACGACCGATAATGCCAAGTGAATCGATGGGTGATTTTGGTATAAAAGCAAAAGCAGACCCTAAGATTCAAAGATGAACAATGTTATGTGCTGTGCCAGCCTCTGGGCACACGGCACCTTTCCTGCCAGAAAGGCCCAGAAAGTAAGTGGAGGTTTCTAGAAGGAGAAAGGTCCAAGCTCGAGGACAGATGGAACATGCCCTGGACTCCAGCCTTGGGTCGCCATGTGCCCTTAAGGCTTTTCCCAAAGGCACATTCCGCGAAGAAGCTGTCAGTGGCTCTTGCGGGAACAGCGACACAGCATCTTCACTCAGACCCTAGACCTTCCCCGCTCACCCCACTGGATGGCGATTCTAGCGACGCCAAGCTTGGATGGCCCAACAAAGAGAGAAGGGCTGTGGACAGCTGTGGGGAAGGGACAGTGAAGTATGTTAGGACTTTCCCATACTGCCTGATTATGGAATAATGAGCCAAGTTTCAGTGCATTTTGCTTTACATAACTTAATCAAGTCACAGGTGTGGTCCTTACTCCAGGTCAGCCTGCAGAATGGCAGGTCTTGCATTCGGGGTGTCCATGGGGTGTCCACGCAGTATGGAAATTTCTGCGAAGGCTGCAAATTTCTAGTGAGGATGCAAACACTGTGTCAGTCGTTAGTACTATTACTCTGGCTTGGTCCCAAGAATGAAAGCAGTTTACATAATGTATAGACTTAATTGTGTCCCTCCAAACCCATACGTTGACTCTCTAAACCCCAGCGTGACTCTTCCTGGAGATCGGGCCTATATGGAAGTCACAAAGGTGACATAAAGTCAAAAGGTGAGGCCTTAATTCGATAGAAATGGTGTCCTTCTGCTCAGAGGAAGAGAGGCCCCTCTCCAAGCACCCAGAGAGGAAAAGCACGTGACGATGTGGGGGGAAGGTGGCCATCTGCAAACCAGGAAGTGAGCCCTCACCAGACACTGAATCTGCTGTCACCCCCATCAGGGACTTCCAGCCTCCAGAACTGTGAGAAAACAAATGTGTATTGTTTAAGCCACCCAGCCCGTGGTATTTTATACGGCAGCCCTAGACGGCTAATACACATGGCATGCAAATAGTAACCATCGTGCTGATGCTGTGGGGAGAAAAACACCTGGGGGGGGCGGTTCCTTAAAGGCACAGGAACGAGCCGTCATGAACGCATACCACAACGACGTGCTAAGTGCGCCACAATGTGGGTCATTATTGCAGCCCCGCGGGTTACAGAATTTACAGCATCTGTCACTCAAAAGGAAATCCATGGCTAAGGAAAAGTCCGACAATTCTTTAGTGCTATGACCTGAAGTTTCTTCTGACAGTTTGCAATAAGGCGGTGGGGCCGTGAACTGCAGTCACCGCCACCTTCCAGCAGACACAGGGGCCGTTTCAAGGGGCTGGTTTTACATCACGCAGCTCATTGCAAACTTGTGGTGAGCTTCTAAGTACAGGGCTTTCTCCGCTTCTCTGGTGGGTGCAAAGTCTGGGTTTTAGACCTTGTGGAAGAAGGTAGGGACCGTGGGATTGCGTGCAGGCCTCCTCATATTACTAATTCCATAATAAATGTTAGAGGTGGTTGGCGTGGGATTTCTCCCTGAGAAGTTTCCGGAGTGCTGTGTTTTCGAGCTGCTGGTTCAGGTCAGATACAAACACTTAGCAGCCAGTGGAGCTGGGGCAGAACTGACCTTCTCTTCTGTAACGAAGAAGCCTACTGCCATAGATGTCTGCTCTGTGTGCCTAGAGCCCAGGTCTGGGCTTTTAAACGCCGCTTTCTACTAAAAGGAACGGGAAGTCTTTGGGGAAATGTCTGATTCTATAGCAGAGACTGGGAGATTACAAGGTGAGCCTGGAACATCTTTTATGCCATAAAGGAAAGAGGAGCAGAAAAAATGACGAGGAAACGTGCAAAAAATAAGAAGCCTGCCTGAAAGGGATCTCGCTGTCCACATCTGGGATAATTTGAGCATTACAAATAAACGGTGATAGTAGCAGATTATAATCCATCGAATAAAACATGACTCGATGAGCCTGTGCTGATAGATAGATAAAGAGATAGATAGACAGACAGACAGACAGACAGGTAGGTACGTAGATAGATAGATAGATAGATAGATAGATAGATAGATAGATAGATAGATAGATAAGTAATAGAGGGAGAAAATCTCTTCCTTAATGTAGAAAGAATCACGAAGTTAGAAAAAAAGTCACCGTTTGGTAACCATCCTCATAATCGTTGATTCAGGTAAGAATCAGTAGATGCTAAGATGAAAGTTTGAGGAGGAACAGCATGTTTACATGGTCTCAAAGTATCTACCCACAAGACACTTCGCCATCTATCCCAGAGTGGAGAATAATAACATGACAGTGGAGAAAACTGGTAAGCAGCCCTTAGCCAGTTATTGAAGTTAATCACCCCAGTTGGGAAAAACTGACATCGCGTGCCTCCTGACATGCTGTACTGAGAAGGACACAGAAACACTTCTGTTGTATTCTCGTGAAAAATGCATAATCTGAATTTAATCACAAGGAAACATGAGAAAAATACAAATGGAGGGACATTCTGCAAAGGAAGCGGTCTATACTCTTCAAAAAAGTCCTTGTCATCAAAGTTAAAGACAGACAGAGAAGCTCTATGAGATTATAGGAGACCAAGAGATGTGACAACAAAGTGTGGCCTGGAATTTTCTTTGACGATAAGACAAATTATTGGGAAGATGGGCAAAATCTGAATTGAGCCTGTAGAAGAGAATAAAATTATAGCAATATCAGTTTTCTGCTTTTGATGATTATACCGTGGTTTCGTAAGACTGTCTTCGCATTCACAAAATAGGCACTGGAGAATTTGGGGTGAAAGTGGCATCATGTCTGCAGTTTATTTTCAAATGATTTTTAAAAATCTCGAATGCATATGTACATGCGTACGCACATGTGTCTGTGCTGGTATCTGTATCTAGATCTAGAGAGAACGACCCCAGCACACCTGGTGAATGCAGAAGGTTCTTCCTGTCACCCCTGTCCCATGACACGGCGTGGCTAACAGGCTCGTGCGAGGATCTGAAATGGTTAGCTATGCTGAGCGCCTCTGATTGAACTCATCACCAGCGCTGGTCCTGACACTTTTCAAATTGTTGTCAAAGACCTCCGGGCCTGGTTTGGATCCAGAGGGACAGGCCAGGAGGTGCCTCGACAGGTCCCTGAGCTGTCACCAACGTGCACTGTGGTCTTCGCGTGCTCAGCACTGCGCTGAGGGGACGAGGGAAAGAGACCAGAGGATTCGGGTCTCACCACTGTGTAGCTTACAGTGGTAATGGAGGTGACGATGACACTCAGGAAAGCAGGAGACAGCACGGGACCCGAGCGGGGGGATCACAGGGGAACACAGGGCCAGCTGCATCACGCGAGGCTTCCCGGAGGAGGCGGTGCTTGTCAGACCTTACAGGGTGTGGAGAATTCGGGTTGTGGGGAATTTCAGCCACAGAAAGCAGTGTGTGTGGGGGTGGGGTGGGGGCGGGGAGAGAGAGGAGAGAGAGAGAGAGAGAGAGAGAGAGACGAGCTCCTATTATTCAATAATTTGTTACAAGTATTTTGACCCAAGATCCTGTGATTAGATAGAAATACAATAAAAGCACGTCATGGGTCTTTGTGAAGTCTTCCCATTTACCATATTTCATTGGGCCAGTGACCAGAAGGGTTAGACAATGCCACTTAGGGGGCTATGTCTACAGTAAGCTGTTCTGTGTTACTGGAGGCATTTCTGACGAGCATGTAAGGACACCGCTGTGTGTAGACTGAGTCCCAGAGTTGCCTGATGGAGGGCGGGGTTGTGTTGTGTGGCCGTGTGATTTATAGCAAAGGCTAAGTGTCTTCACCGATGGCTGATTTCTGCATGTTCCCCTCAGCCTCCTAAGAATACTGGGTGGGGGAGTGGCACAGGGGAATAGCGACAAAGAAAGGCTCTTCAGGACTGGAATGGACTTCAGGACTTTCGAGCTCCACATGAATTGATTTAAGAATAAACATTGCAGCGAGAAGAGTCAGGGCCTCTAAGTAGTGGGAATACTTTTCACTCCAAAAAAGCCACCGAGCGAGGGAAAAGGAAACGGGAGAGTCAGTGCGAACCCTCACGGAACAAAACGCTTACACGCTTCACTCTTTTTCTTGAAAACACGATGTTAATGAAAATACTGTTTACCGATGAATCTCTGTTTTCTCTCAAAAGTCGGAAAACCTCCCTCCCTGTTTTATTCTCATTCTGGGGAAACACAAACGCAAAGTGCCAAGGCGAGTGATCTCGTCTCTTCACGGACTGTGGCTGCTGCTTCTCGGGGAAGTGTCACGCTTGCCGCTGTCCCTGGCAATGATGATGGATCCACCTCTGAAGTGAATTCTGGCTCGCCCACCTGCTGGCCCACCTCCCCATGTAAAACGTTCCCTTTGAGAAATCTAACTACGGGCGGTGATCACATAATGCGACATACCTATGTCTTACACCTGAAACTGACTGGATTTGGTTAACCAGTGTCAGCATAAAAAAAAAAAAAGTCCCTGTACATACATTATTCCATTTTGTATTGTCTAGTAATTTGTTTTTATGTCAGTTCCAATGTCCAGAACAGGGGAGAGGTAAAAGCAGTTTTGACATTTTTAAATGTCTGGAACAAAAACCGCCGAAGAAGAATAATATTTTATGACACATGAAAATTCTCTGTGTCCATAAATAAAATTTTATTGAGACCCAGCACACGCGTTTTTAAACTATTTGCCTATGGCCACTTTCACACAGCGTCGGCAGAGTTGAGCGGTTGTGACAGGGACTACAGAGTCTAAAATATTTATTACCTGGCCCTTTACAGAAAACATTTTGCCAACACCCTGCCCGAAAATGTGAGTTCCTTAAGGACAGGGCTCTGTGCTTCCGACTTCGCACACTGCCCGGCACGTGGGAGTTTCCAGAAAATTCTCGCCTGCAGACTGAGTACGCCTGAGCCAAAGATGCCTTTGGTGCAGAGTTTTGACCTTCGGAAAGGCCACTGAGGGGGCTTTGGAGGCGCGGTGCTGTGTCCTGATTTTTGTGGGTCAGACGCTCAGGTAAAGTGATCACTCTTTCCTACTCTTTGCACTGAGAGACTTGCTTGTCCCCTTGGCAGAGAAGGAAAATTTGTGAGTGGAACCAGACATCAGGAGGAATGAAAGCCAGAAGGGACACTTGCTCTGGGGGTCCAGTCTCCTGGCCCTGGCGAGTCTCCGGTGGACTAGGCCCGCTTTAAAAAGGGACACAGGCCATTCCTACAGGTGTGAGGTGGTATCCCATTGTGGTTTTGATTTGCATTTCCCTAATAGCTAGTGAACTTGAGCATCTTTTCATATGTCTGTTGGCCATGCAACGAAATATTATTCAGCCATAAGAAAAGATGAAATACTGCCATTCGTGACTACATGGGTGGATCTTGAGATCATCATGCTAAGCGAAATAAGTCGAACGGAAAGGGTTGAGAACCAGATGATATTGTTCATATCATATGGAAGATAAAACTGAAAGCAACAAATGAATAAGACAAACAAACAAAAACTCATGGACACAGACAACAGTTTAGTGCTTATCAGACAGAAAGAGGGGCGGGGGGAGGCAGATGAGGGTACGGGGTCAAATAGATGGTGACAGAGGAGATTTGACTTTGGCTGATGAACACGCAATGCCATATACAGATTATTAAATTGTACACTTGAAATCTATATAATTTTATTAACCAATGTCACCCCAATAAATTTAATTAAAAAAGTAATAAACATTTATAAAGAGGGACACAGGGACATTTCTAATTGGCACAGCTTCTTGTGTGATTTAAGACCAAACTCTGGGACAAGGTTGCCTTTTGGATCTCTGCTTTAAAAGATCAGTATTTCTATTGCATGGAGTTTATAAAATGCATGGTGACTATTGGATGGGGGAAGGATCCTATAGGATAAACAGGCTATTTTAGTAAAAGGTGCCTTTAATTTTTGAATTAAACGATATCACAGCCTTGTAGGGAAGGCAGAGGTAGCCACTGGCTCTTGGTAGAGCTGAGATGACACGGTGCTAGGTGAAGAGAGTCTGTGACACATTTAGAAAGGCCAGGCCTTGCTGCTTAAAAAACCATTTCTGCAGCCGTCCCTTTGATTGAGCACCTACCATGTGCCAGGTTGTGCGAATCGTTGGGGAGAAAAGCAAAGAACACAAGAGGCATAATCATAGATGGAGGAGGACGCTCTAGTGGAGATGGAATATCATGGCGCACGTGTGGGCAAAATGACCCAGGCGCGTTCGGGCATTTCGACAGCATACACGTGTCGGGGAGCAAGTGACACGGCACCTGGACAGGTGGCGTGACTGTGACATGCAGAGGACATTGGTCTTTATGCTTCAGCTACTCAGAAGCTACTGAGACTGTTTGAGCTGGGGAGTGAGGGGCGGGGTTTGTAGATGACCAAGTTTATTCTGACACCTGTGAGGAAGGGAGGTGGCAGAAACGAGAGTCTGTCATTAGCGAGGCTGGTGTAGAAGTGGTGTCACAGTGGCCGAGATGCCGGAGAGAAGAAAATGCTTGGATATTGGAGACGGGTATGAGATGGAATGGACAAACTTAGGGCTGCCATGTACAGCTGTGCAGGTTGTATACTGCACGACTCGCTACATCTAAGATGGGGGCGGGATATAGATTTGTATATTTATGACAGAAATTCCCGGCAGATGGCAATAGATGTCTTGAGGAGGAATGTCTTTTCCTCATTTGTACCCAAGAGCCCTATGGGCTAGCAGCAGCCCAGGACTTAGGGAAATGGTTGGGAGTGAGAAGTCTGTGGTACCCAAGATGATAGCCAAGTTTCTGACCTTCAACTGGGAGACTAGCAGTTCCTCCTGGGAAAGGGAGCAGATCTGAGTTTAGGACAAGTTAGCTTTATGGGACCTGAGAGCCACTTATCTGGTGATGTCCGAGATAGCTGGCTGTCTGAATCTGAAGCTCAGAAGACACGTGTTCAGCTGTACCTGTGAGAACCACCTGCACATCTATAGGAGTTGATTCCAAGAGGCAGGGATGGTTTGCTTTGGGAGAATGCACAGGAGGCAGTGATGAGGGCCCAGGACACAGTGCGGGGGAGCCACCAACATTTTCAATGGCAGGGAGTAGGAGGGAGCCTGGAAGGAGACTGCTAAGGACTGAGCGGGGTGGTTGGAACCAGTTCCTGAGTGATTCCCACTGTCGGGAGGGAGAGGCTTTGGGCTGACCAGGACGATGCTGATTTTCCGCCCACAATTTTCAATGACTAGACTTTCTCTAGTGCTTAAAGGGCCAACCTGGTTTGTGATCATATAAGACATTTCACCCATCCATTCCTCCAATTCTTTATTCTGCATCTACGTATTTAAACAGTGCTTACTATGGTCCGAGAACAGCTCCAGATCCTGGGAGTGTAGCAGAGAGCAGGGCGAGGCGCTCCTCTCACAGAGCTTACATTTGAATTGTTAAAAAAACAAGTCAACAAAATAACATCCGCTAGCGACAAGTTCTACACAGCACGATGGCCGCACAGCGATGGGAGCTGGTTTCTATTGGGCAATTCTGGAAGACCTCCCCGTGTAAGAGCTCTGTGCTCATGATGGAAGAAGCCAGGTGGCCGCAGCATGGCGAGTCAGGTGGAAGAGTGGGCAGAGCTGAGAGAAGACGGGCAGAGGCAGGAGCAGGCTGCGGCGAGGAGCCCGGGTTTCCCGAGGGCAGTGGGAATCCACTGGAGGGCTTTCGACCTGAGAATGACTTGTTCTGACTTACGCTTTACTCACTGCTCTCTGGCTGCGATGTGCAAAACAGACTTTTGTAGGGTGGTCAAAGGAAAGACCTGGTTGAACGCCATTGCCTCCACGTTATGACAACCGAATCTGGAGTGGTTGCCATAGAGATGGATGTTTCTTGGAAGTCATATCTATAGAGCTTCTGCACGGTAGGGGAACAAGATGACTTAATGATGCGGCTGCAGTTCTTGACATGTCATTGCACGGTTGACGATGACATTTGTGAATGTGGGGAAGATGGAGAGGGGAACAGATTCTAGAGGATTCTAGAATCTCTAGTTTCTCCTTGGGAGTTGTCAGGATGGGCACTGTTGGCAAGTCTCAGTGTCGTGCTCGGAATGGGGGCCCATTTGGGGTGGGAAGTCAAAAAGTGGCAATGGAGATGACAGGCGATTCTTTCTAGGGGTAACGTGAGAAGGAGAGTTGAGAAACGAGACCTCGCTGGGACATGGTACCAAGAGAAGTATAGTTCTGTTTATTGTTTGTTCCTGAAAACGGTAGATATTGGGGAATGTCTTCATGTCGATGGAAATAAACCATTAAGAAAAAGATCGATGATGGAGGAAAGAAAGGAGATGGTGCGGCCTAAAAGTCTTTGAGTAGGCGAAGGAATGGCCTTGGATTGAACAAGCATTGACCTTGGATTGAACAAGGCTCTACAGGAACGAGAGGGAAGACGGTGGTTAAAGGCCCAGGTGGTACATATGGCCCTGTGAGGATGCCAGTGTTCCAGTCTGAGTTTTTAAACATTGTCTCATCTAATTGTGAAGCCAGGTTGTTCCCTGAGAGAGAGTGGTGTTGGAAGATTAAAGAGAAAGGACAATGGAAAACAAACAAACAAACAAAAACCAGGCTAAGTGTTTAAATGTAAATGTATGCTCCTTGGATCCACCTACAGATTTTGCTTACTCGTAAAGAGAGACCAGAGGGCAGGATGTATGAGAACTGAAGATGACTGCACCTTTTTCTGCCTCCTGCCTGCTGGTCCGCCACCTCCCCAGGTTATGGAGGCTCAGCGTTCATGAGGCGACCCCTCCTACCCAGCCGAGCACGTTTCAGACTGAACTCAAGGAAAGAAACTTCGCCGTGCCATTCTGCCCTGCAGTGTGGTGATGGAGGACCCTTGCTTGGCTGACAGAGGAGCTCAGAGTGCCCACAGCTGTCCTCTCCAGTATCAGGAGTGGGCGTTCCCAGCCACAGATGAGGCTTTTCCTAGTCCATCCGCCAAGCACAGCATGTGGCGCTGTGCCAGGTGCCCACAGCAGTGGAGGCTGTGACGTTGTGTTGAAACACTGCCCTTCCTCGCTCTTGGCCTGGTTTGCTGGTGGCCAGTGAAGCTGCCCACCTCCTTGAAGGTAGTCACGACCCATCTGTGGTTGGCTTAATAAATGTGATCTTTCTCTTCCCGTAGCCTTGGGGGCTGACATGGGGTCTGTAGGCCAGGCTGAATATGCTGAGGTCCCTCCGGGTGAACACAAGGAAATTGTTCTGGAAAGACCCCGCGAGGTGTCTGGCAATCTTTCTGGTTCCATGTTAGACCGTGTGGATTCTTAGCAGCTTCTGCAGGATCCACGGACCAGCACCATCTTTGTTCTTCTTAGGTTGTACAGCTTTTCCGACTTTGTTTGGGGAGACAGACAGTATACATGACCGATGATCTGAAGCAAATAGAGGACGGATGCTTTACACCACTTCAGCTCTCCGAGTTGTATCAAATGCATTTAGTTTTGGTCCCATGTGAACAGAGCATCAGTTAGATCCCCCATCTTTAGTCTGTCTCCTGCACACCGTGTGTTCTTCCCTTATGTCATTACCCATCGGTCCTTCTTTTATCCATTTGTCATCACAGATTTCTATTAATATTCACCCGGTATAGAATATACTTCAGAAAATGTAAAAGGAAATGTATTTACTTAGCAAATGCTTAATTAAAAGCTTCCAAGGATGGCCTCAGTGACTAGAGAGAAATGATCATCATTATGAAACCTAAAAAAAAAGGGTCTTGTTGGATGTTTTGCAGATGGGTTTAATGAGGCTGGTCAAAGCCTAAATATTTTTATTATAATTCTTTCTGACAGAGTTAACATTGGTTCTTCCCTTTTAATGTTAAACTTTATTTTTAACTTCTCTAAGGGCTTGTGAGCTGGCTGCTGGGTGGAACTCTGAGTTATACTTGAGATGGCACCAGGCTGTTCTGGATGGGCTTCGCCCAGAACATCAGCGGGCACGGTCACCCGATAACGCTGCGCTGGACGGAATCTGAGTGTGGGCACCCAGGTGCCCTGTCCAGAGACTCAGTGCTGTTATGCAGGAGCAGGTTGCCCGGCCTTCCTTCTGTGGTCAGAGAGGGGACTCTGATGGGGAAGCCAAGGCCAGCAATCAAAAGGGACCAGATCATCGAGCCATGATTGTCAGTGCACTAAGAAACTTCAGTTGATGACGACTGCTTGAAGCGCGACCTTGGGCACCGTGCCTCCTCCAGAGAGGCGCCGGGGCAGACAGAGTGGGGGGTGTGCAGCCTCGGGGCCGAATCCTGGCTTTACCGTCCCACTGGCTGGTGAACTTGGCCATGGTACTCTCTCCCCACTCCGTCCGTCGCCTTATTTATTGAACAGGATGGCGCCTCCTTTTCAGAATCATTCCGAGGATTGGAAATAATCTACATAAAGCATCTAATAAAGTAACAGGCATCCAACAGGCACCTAATGACTAACGGATGAGAACAGTATGGTTTGCAGAATTATCGAATCGCTCTCTAAATTTACTGAATGCTCACTGCGTACCAGGTCCCAGGATGTGTGACTCGCATGTACTACCTCGTGGAATCCTTTTGTAAATATAAGTATCATCCCCATTTTTCAGAATGGCAGAAGTTTGGTGATATGGATAATCAGGAATGGAGACAAAATTTGAATTCAGATGATCAGACCTGAATGTCTTAACTAATAAACGTAGAATTTAAAGGAGGGAGTTCCGCAAAGTAGCCAGCCGCAAACTCATGGAGAGTCTGAGTCGTTAGCTGTGTACAACAGCTAACTTGTCAGAACGTTAGCATGACATTTTGTATCAGGCAAGATAGACGAGATTTTACCGTGGTAACAAACAAACCACATTTCACTTAATACAACGTAAAGTCGTTTCCAGTCATACTACATGACCTAAGTGACTTGGCAGGCGTCTACTCCTCAAAGCCAGTCAAAGGCCCAGGATGGCAGAGGCTTCACTGTGACATGTGCTTCTAGGAGAGCCGCAGATTAGTGGGAAGGAGACATGTTACCTGTTACCTTGTAAAGTTTTCACCAGAGTCATGATCACGGCTTATGCTTATGCTGCTGGGACAAATGTGAGTCACAAGACCGTGCTCGAAGGGGACAGGAAGATGTGAACCTAGCCATGTGTCTGGAAGGATGAAAGCTGGACGTATCTGGTGAGCAACACGAATGGCTACCACACATTTTTAAACCTAAACTTGCAAAAAGTTTTCAACTCAGTCTACTGGTTTTCAAAACCACTAGGCTATCTGCGGTAGATTGTATTATTTTGTTCTCGACTTCAAGTCTCCGTGAGAGAATATTATTTCCCCGTTCCGTGGACAGCAGGCATTGCCATATGACTTGCTATGACTAATAAATGGTGAGCAGAAGCGAGGCGTTCTGCCATTCCCCTTTTTACTCCCTGCCATGAGAATGGCCTGTTCCACCCAGAGCTGCTCCTCGGTCTGCATCCTGGACTAAGCAGGATGCGAGCAGAGCCCCAGCTCGCATGGACTGTGAATGAGATCAACTTTTGTGTCTGGAGCCCTTGGAGTTGTTTGTTTTTGCAGCACGATGTAGCCAAAGACTGCTGCAGGATGTTCATCATTTTTAGTAAACAGAGATCAATGGAATTGGCTATGTAGAAATTCACATGTACTGTCCACTTTGTTGAAATACATCTATACTTTAAAGTAGAAGTACCTATAAGGACTGACTACGTAGGTAAACGTTATTTAGTTGAGCTGAGTTAGCAGCCCAAAAATACATTCTCCAAATCAACTGATCACTCAGAATTCTTATGAAAAACCTGGGGGAGGAATTGAGATTCTAGAAATATTGTTTCAAATGCAGATTATCGGTCTCGTCCTCACTGAGCGGTTGCTTTAGAAGACCTGAGAATAATCTAGATTCATGTTCACTGGGCAGAAACGATAATGATGACGCGTTACGATCTACACAAACGCAAAGCTTTTTTCTGAATCCAGTGGCCCTCATTGATTCAGACTCAATCGGTCTGCAATTCACAGTGGGTGTGTGGGGCAGAGGCCAGGCTGGCATTTGCTCTCATGCCGTGAGCGTGCGTCCTTTCCGCTGGCTATCACAGGTTAACATGTGCCGTTTTGACTATTCTGAAGGCCTTCGGAGAGGAGTCATTGGCCATTCTGTGGAGGTGCCAGCGGCAGGGACCCTGGAAACAGTGATGCCACCCACCGGGGTTGGCCCTCCTGACTGCCTGGCTTCCCGTCCTCAGAAAACTGTGCTTTCTATTGCCTCTCCCGTGCAGGGTCTGCGGGAGAAGAAATGATCTAATAGGATCTGGGAAGTGGAAAGGCCACTGGTGAGGTAGCCAGCATTTTTGTTCCCGTGTTAGAGCGGTGATGCTAGAGCACGGAGAGGTCGAGCCAGCCAGTGAGGGCAGCAACCCAAGATGGTCTGACGCTAAATGACACAAAGAAGCACAGATAAAGTGGGCTGCTGCTGAGCGAGATCCCTTCACAAAAGAGGCGCACTACAGAGTACGACACACAAGATTTGTAAGTGGGTTGGCGTAGAATGGAGGAACAAGGCCTACTTACTGGGGAAGAGGCACCTCTGGCTGTTTAGAGGGTGTGTGTGTGTGTGTGTGTGTGTGCATGCGTGCATGTGTAATTTATATAATTTTTCCCCACGATCCTCTCCCAGTCATGAGAAAGTGCTGAGTGGAACTGTCTCACTGGCAACATGCTGTCAATACTTCTATTACTGAATGCCCTAGGAAATAATGAAACTATTTATGTAAGGATACGCTCATCAGAGGCGGCCCACTATTCAACACTCATCTCTTAATTTGAAAGGCGAAATTTATTCCTAACGTGAGTGTTGACTTTAGACCTGGAGTCAGAGCTGACCTTTAGGTGCTAGTCCATTCCCCACCCCCCCTTGGGTTTGAATTCTAAATTCCATATATTGTGTGGCCATAATTTTAGTAGCTACTCATGGGTCATTTGGAGAAGGCAGAACAATGAATTTTCTGGAACTGGTGTTTTAATCATGACCAATTTTAGAATGATCCAGTATTTTGCTCTTTTCGATCACAGTAATATATGGTGAATTTGATGCATTGTTTATTACGGGACCTCAATTGCCTTTTAAGTTATGGGAAATTTTAACAGAGTTACAGCAGTCTTCCTTTTAGAGGCATCCAACCTCTGATTTTTTAGGACATTTGGTGAACCAGAACAGTGTCCCGAAACTGCTGAGGCTCACAAAAAGTTCGTCATATTTGGGGAGCATGTGTTACCAGGTTTTACCCAGCTATCGACACTACCGAGATCTATTATATTGAGGTGGACATTTTGGAAGGAAGCCCTGAATAGGTCACTCGCAGCTCATGCTGAAAGGAGAAAGGATTGTTGGATTTCTTGATGCTGATGAATGGTAGATTTCTCTGTAGGAAAAATAAATCCACACATCTTTGATTTTCTAAAAATTACTCATTATAGAGATTTACCAGGAGATTTTCACCCAAGTGCTTAGCATTTCAGATGTCATCAATTAACTCTTTTCCCAGGCGAGGTAGTCGGGGTTGCGAGTCTTAAGCAGAACATAATAAATTCGGCAGAAATGGCTTGCCGATTGAGGGATTAACGGTAACTTACTGAAAGGAGAAAACAAGATTTGAAAACCGTAACGGCTATGAAATGTTATTACTAGAAATGGCTTAAGAGAACTGTAATGCTAACCTGAGAAATGCTACCTTCTCAAACCCTCGAAACTCCGTGATCGCATATTTTCCCCTATTACAGAGAAGTGGCGTTTTGATGACGGCCAAGAAAAACGGTGCTTGAAAGTCACATGGGACAGAACATTTTATTTTCCAGGGACGTTTGTGTAGACTATGTTTACTTAATTTCGACTTCAGAACTCTTTCGCAGCCCATCTCTTTTTAAATATATGATGGTTAAAAATCCGTATAAATGCATAAAGAATTTGAAAATGAATCGAGACCAACGGAGAAAGCTTAAAGAAAGAGGAACTAAGGGTGGAAGGAAAGAGAAGAAAACATGTCTGTGCCTCGTAGACCAGCTGTCTCTTTTGAATGAGTTTCTCTATGGAACCTTCCTGAACCAACAGCGTTCATGAGGCAAAGCGCACTTAGAGGCCGAACGACACCATCAGTGGTCTTAGCGTTCAAGTTCTCGCTCTGCCGGGAGCTCCTTGGCCTTAGCTGGTCTTGCTGGATCTCCATTTCCTCATCCGTGAAGTCAGAGTTGGGAAAGACACCTTTCAACTCTAAAATGCCGTGACTGACGAGGCTAAACTCTATGTAAATAACGTTACTCTGGCTGTGGAACCCAACTGACCTGGGGTGAAGGGCGGTTTGCCTTTACCCATTTCTGCTCTGCTCCCTCTGATGCACCCTCCCTGCTCCTCCATGGTAACCCACACACACCGCCTTGGGCAGTGGGTCCTGATGCCTCATCCGTAAAGTGTTACCTAGTACATCCTCACTCAATTCGCTTCTTCCCACCTGCCACTTTCCCTAGTTTTCTATGCAGTATTTAAATCTTCTGGAAGTTCTCTTCTTTGGGGAAAACTTAAAAGGAAAGGAAAAAGACCCACAGAGATGGAAGGGGAACTCACAGATTAAGAGGCTTAAAGGAGATCTCATTTCGATCCTGATTCAAACAAGCAAATCATTAAAGTAAAAAAAAAAAAACAACCACATTTGTGAGACAACTGGATATTGAAATACTTAGTAGATATCATATCTGAGGATCATTAATTAATTTAGGTGTTATAGTTATGGTGTTATAGTTATGTTTTAAAAAGTCCTTAGAGACACGTACTGAAATTTTTGCAGATATAATAATATGATGCTGGTGGGGGTGGGGAGTTAGTGAGTGGTGAATAGAGGGAACGAGTTTTGGCCATGAATTGACAGTTATAGAAATTAAATGATGGGAACATGGGAATTAATTGTACTATTTGGCCTATTCTTGGATAAGTTTTATAGTTTCCATAATAAAAAATGTAAAAAAAAAAGCTTAGTGGGGATTCATCCTGACCGGGCACATTTGCTGAGGTGTTGGAAAGGGCTGCTCGTCACCGTTGCATAATCGTTGGGGGTAAATATGGAAGTTCATCAATCAGAAAGGCTATAGTGAGGCGCTGGCTGGCACCAGGCCCAGCTCTGTGTGGCTGTCATCTAGCCTCCAGGCCAATTTGCCCTCTATAAATAACAGTCTATATGAATGCTTTACTATTTTAATACACATTCGCCGCAGCTGGTGAGCGTGTTTGTTTACGTGCTCTGAACCCTTCTGTAAACATCACTATCTCAAAATCACCCACGTGTCAGGAGCATAAAGGGCCCCCTTTAAAAATATATTTGTGGGATAAGACACGACCAGTTCCCAGATGTCTGGGTGGCTGGTGTCAGAATTTTCCAGGGTTTGATTCAATTTCAAAAATAGAATCACATGACTGGAAGGTTCTCGAGAGGTCACGGGATACGTCCCTCCGCCTCTGGGCGGGACTGGACCGAAGCCACCCACCAAGGATGTGAGTCTGTCTTTTGCAGGTGCGAGTCTGCCTTGCATAAGATCGGAGAACTCATCGAGTGTAGGACTGGGGCTAACACCTGCAGGGCATCGAATGCGGGCAAGACATGCGGCCTATCTTCAAGGATCTTACTTTCATTTTCTCAAAATGAGCCTGACTCTGAGTGTGGTGACAAAGCGGGCTTGCTGAAGCACAGCTGGCATTGCAACATTATGTGTCAGGGGAGAATCGAGTGGCCTGTGCTAAGCCTGAGACCCAGAGGACTGAAGGACCCAGGCGGCCAGCCTCCTGCGGGATAGAGCAGATCTCCAAAAAAACACCGCATCGTGATCACTGTGTGCCCACGACGTGCGTGACACCGTGTCAAGGCTGCAGCGTGGGGCTCACCCTTGAAAGAAGCCCGCTAATTGAGATCACTGATAATAGTTTAAAGCCAACTAAGATGTTTTTGACAGAAGAAACGGGTAAAGCGGAAGCCGTTTTGTGTCAGCTTGCTGTTTTCATGGCCTTTGCCTTCCCATTAGCTCTACGATGAATAATTAGATCCTTGTGAATTTGTTTTTCTCACTGAACATCCGGTCCACTTTTATTTTTTTCCTGTGGCTTTGACTCATTGAAGCATTTCTCCCCACTAAGGGCCCGTTTATTGCCCATAAATACCAACTGTGCTTTTCATTCACAAATAAAGAGTATCTCTCTGAAGCTTAAGTGATTAGATGCGCTGGAAGTACTGAATTGTATGAATCCCATCAGGAAAGGATCAAGATGTGTCCAGATTCCAGATGAACCCAGAACTTTCTAGAACACTCTTCCCCTTCTACTTCCCAGAAGTTGGAAAACTATTAAAAAAAAATAATAATAATGGTTGCTTTTTCCCAGGAACAGGGATTTTTTTTTTTTGCTGGCACCTACCCATTTTTCTCTAAAAAAGCAATGGAAAGGCCTCCAAGTGCTCAGAGGCAAATATCACTGTTAATTACCAAGAAGACGATGTTTCCAGCTTTGGAAAGGCTCATTCATTCCAAGCTGTCATCAGAAAGACAGGACCTGCCTGGGGAGAACGCCGACTCGGAGATGCCACAAGGATAGCACACTCGTTCTGGATTCATTTATTTTTCTAGATTGAGCTTTAGCTTGAGAAAATGCGAGCTCAGCTCCTGCCGTGTGGAGCTCAGAGCACGGCCAGGAACCAGAGGGTACTTTTATTTCCAGTGGCTTTTGCTTCTGGAGCTCAGAGACAAGTATCAAATACCAGTGATAACAAGGCTTGTCCACTGCCCTCCCTCGTGCCCTATTTGGAGAATTTATAGTGAGAAATCTAATGTTAAAACTGCATCCATCATGAGCGGTCAGTTTATACTGCCGGAGGCTGCATCTCAGTGGCCACCACTAGGGGGACCCAGAGTCCCTGGGCTCAGCTGAGTGGAAGAAGTTTCTGGTCTGTGAGAAACGGCCGAGCTGCCTGTTTAAATTGCTTCCTCCCCCTCTCTCTTCCTCCCCTTCTTCTCCCCGCACCCCAACCCCCGACCCAACAACTATTGCTTCACGGGTACACCCGAAGTCAGGCTTAAGGTGCAGGTGGCCCTGTCCACACCTGCAGCGCTTACTGAGGACTTCACGGTAATTACTTTGTCATTCTTTAAGCCATTGCCGGTTAGGGCCACGTTCCTTTGTCTACGGAAGGGAGCTCAGTCCTATCACCGAGCTCCACGCAGAGCCTTTTACTCACATTGTCGTTACTAGTGGCATTTAAAAAACCGATCGCAAAAGTTTCCAGCACCACGAGAGAGAATCTGGCGAGAGGTTATGACCTTGCCTGCTGGGTACCGGGAGACAGAGACAGGGGAACAATGACTTTGCTGTGAAGGGATGACTGAGATCAGGTTGATGAAGAATCTGGAGCCAGGCAACTGGCCATGCATTTTCAGATTATATAAACCAACCCCGAGCCTCCAGTCGAAGACTTCAAAGCACAGAAGGGTAAATTGCATAACTAAGCAGGATCCCAAGGCTGATAGCGACACTCAGAAGAAGAGTAAAGAAACTGATAAATTTGGGTTCTACCTTATACTTTCCCCGTGGGGCATCAGTTTAGCTGAAGCCAGAGTTTATGGCTTTGTCTCGTGGAATGTTACAGGTAGACATGGGCAGAACTTGCTCTCCTGTTGGGATGTGTAAACACGTGTGAAGTTTGATATGAGTGAAGACTTCAATAAAAACAGGCTGCTTTTCTATTTTGAGAAAACAGATCACCTTCCCTAAAATACACCAGTGATTAGCCAGTAACAGCAGAAGTGTCAATAAGACTATGACGAACGGATCTTTAATTTTTGTTTCTTTCCTGCTAGTATTACTGACTGGGTCAACTGGGGATCCAGCAAATAAAGTACGGGGAAACACACCAAGCAGTCACTTGATATAAAAGAAAAAGCAATGCTATGGGTCTTGCAAATGGCTCCTAAAGAAGAGGTGAAATTGCATTTTTATTAAAGCAATTTGTCAGGCTTCCTTTGAAAAGCCTAACTTCTTCCTCCTGGCTTGGCAATAAATAACGTCAAGTATTTAAATTAAGCAATGTTTTAGAGCCATTTAAAAAGCATGTTCCAGACAAATTTTAATTTAAGTAAATATTTGGAAATTTAACATATATGAAGCAGCGTTTTTTTTTTTTTTTAAATTTATTCATTTATTTTCCAAAGGGCTTTTTAAAGCCCGATGGTTAGAATTCTTGGTGGATATACTTAAGGACACATAGGAATACTATTTCATGAAGCGAGAGGAGGGTGTCACTAGCGAGTGAGGTTCAGGGTTCCGTATTTCGCCATGAATGAGAACAACAAATCCAGATTAACGTAGCATCGATCCCACAGATATCCCAGGACGCAGCACGCCTTACCTGTAGCTTCCACCATTCCTTCTAAGATGACTACAATTTCCAGTTCCTCCTTGGGCAGCTGGGCTTTGGAGATCTCCCAGAAGGGACTCTGTTGGTTGATCTCGTGGCTAATGATGAGTGGTGACACCAGGAACAGACGGTCGTCCCCGGTGTAATACCCTACGTTGATATCCGTCTGGTTCAGAGGGATGAACTCGCCCTCCGAGGTCTGTTTGGATTTGATCAGCTTGGCTCGAATGGAAGCCTCCACGATGTGGGAATTTCTGAGGTCCCCCACTCGGAACATTAGGCACAGCTTCCCGTCCCGCATGGAGATCACCGCGTGGGTGGAAAAAACCAGGGTCTCTGCCCTCTTCTTGGGTTGTGATATTTTTACAAACATGCATCCCACCATGAATGCGTTGACGATGGACCCCAACACGGATTGGATTAAGAGGAGAATAATTCCCTCTGGGCACTTGTCCGTGATGACCCGGTAGCCGTAACCGATAGTGGTCTCCGTCTCTATTGAGAATAAAAAAGCAGAGACGAACCCGTTGAGGTTAGTGACACAGGGAGTCCACGAGGGGTCCTCTATGTGGTCCATATCTCCTCGGATGTATGCGATCAGCCACCAGATCATCCCGAAAAAGAGCCACGTCACCGTGTAAACCATGACGAAGATCAACAGGTTGAACCTCCACTTGAGGTCTACCAAAGTGGTGAAGATGTCGGTCAGGTAGCGGTAAGTCTCTCGCACGTTGCCGTGGTGGACGTTGCACTTCCCATCCTTCCGTACGTACCTCTGGATCTTCCTCTTGGTCCGGTCTCGGCTGATGTGTCGTGGCAGGTCGTCCCTGGCCTGCTTAGGCAACTTTGGCTGGTGAATGGCCACCGGGCTCTCGACGTCCTGATCCATGGAGTCGCCCTCCAGGACGTTAGCTGGTGGTTTGGAGAGAAGAAAAGAAAAACCAGATGAAATGCCGACTCTTTGGGCAGAATGGAGACTATGCCGTGGGTGGTGTATGGTAATGAAACCAAATACTATCTGCACAGCTATTAACAGAGTGGATGAAGCCGCTTGTGTTTGGTGTCGTCTGGACAGGCTTCTAGTTGACGTGGCCCCCTGTGCTCTGAGGTCTAGCTTGCATCTGTACTTCACCACCCTTCCCACTGGCATGGAGCTTCCTGCTGTGAAATTGTCTCCTTGCCGGCAAGTTCTAAGAGACGGCTCTTAAAGTAGGATGTCTCCCCATTCTATCTGGGGTGCCGAGGCATGGGAGAGGCAGTGTACTTTGGATAAAAACAATGTTTGGACTCAGACAGCCTCGGTCCTACCACTTAGCAGTGCGGGCTCTTGGGCATGTCTGCTACGGACTGAACCGCGTCCTCCCCCATATCCACGTGGTGGGGCCCTAACCTCCACTGTGACTATATTTGGAGATAGAGCCTTTAAGGAGGTAGTTAAGATTAATGAGTCACAAGGGTGGAGTGCTAATCCAATAGGACTGATGTGCTTATAGGAGAAAACCAGGGGTGAACACACAGAGGAAAGTACATGTGAGGGCAGTGAGAAGGTGGCCGTCTGCAGGCCAGAATGAAGGGTCTTCCAGACCAACCAAAGTCACCAAAACCAACCCCACCGGCACCTTGATCTTAAACTGCTAGCCCCTAGAACTGTCAGAAAAGAAATTTTTGTCGTTTAAGGCTCCTAGTCTGTGATATTCTGTTATGGCAGCCCAAGTACACAAATACACCATCCAAGTTTATCGAGTCTCAGTTTCCGTGGTTACGAGGTGACCATGATACCCAATTCATGGGGTTGTCATAAAGTTGAACGAAACCACGTAATGATATATACCTGCATGGAACAGACATATAATAAACATTCCTTTGTAATAAGTTGTTGCTTTGCTACTTTCTTCATAGTTAGGGTAAGAATTTTGAGCAAGCTCTTTAAATCGTCAGTCAAATTTCAGAGTTAAAAAAAATTCTGGTCTTGCTGGTTAATTCAATGCCAAGGTTAAAAAAAAAAAAGGTAGGGAAATCTCTCTCTTTTTATGTGTTCACGTATTTGATTTAGTTTCCGCCTCAACATTTAATATCTCCAGTTTTGGCCGGTGGTCATTTTTTTTTCC
Organism: Pteropus medius; assembly: GCF_902729225.1. NCBI lineage: Eukaryota > Metazoa > Chordata > Mammalia > Chiroptera > Pteropodidae > Pteropus > Pteropus medius. The sequence goes on from NW_024355205.1 coordinate 34,642,214, forward strand.
CTGACGGCTTTTGTGATAAATGCATTGGTATAATCATTAGTTAATGACGCATTAGGATGACTCTCCTAGAATCTGAGTGCAAAGGGAAATTTGGAGCTGATGCTCCAAATTAAGCCAATAATTTTAGTATATGTGCTGTCGAAGTGGGCACAGTCGGCCAATAATTTTAAAGCTTTCTAAAAGTCTTATAAGCAATTTCTTCTCCCAAGCTTTCCTTCTGCATCCTTTGATTTGGCCATGAATCTCTCTGTGGTAACTACATTTTATTGATTTTTTATTTATTTTTCTCCCTTGGTTAAAAGAGAAATGCAGTCTGGCAAGAGAACATTTGCCTGAAGAAGAAAATAGTTAGGGGCGGGATTCGAGTGGTACCGACTGAACTTATGGATTAACCTTGCTCATGGTTGGTTCGCTTCCTTAAAAAATCAATCCCGTAGATCTGTTTTCATCTCTCAGCACGAGGGAGAGACGGCGCGCGGTCTGCAGAGCCTGCCGACAACTTCGAGTGACAGATCGTATATAGCCCCTCAGTAGCCCTTCACTTATAAAGGAGAAATTTTGCTTTTTCTTTCTTCTTAGAACAGATTCTAGCAAAGGCGTCAAAGAGAAGCAAGCTGGAGGTGGGGTAGAGTATGTGGATGGAAGTGAAAGTGACATACATTCCTGCTGGCAAAAGTGACGTTTTAAAGTATGAAATATCACTGAGGACTATTAAGAAGCAGCTAATCTGACAAGGAGAAGGAGAAGGTGGGTGCGCCTTGCCAGGCACCGTTTGCGGCCCAGCACGGTCACAGCTGAGATCTCCATGTTAATTTTCCCCTGAATGGGAGTCTCTAAACATAATGTGATGTGGGACAAACTCTCTGGGCTCAAACCCTGCCCGGCTGGGTGTAGCCCTGATGTATGGTCTTGCTCTGATGCACGAGGTAAGCTCTGGACTGTGCAAAGCTGCACGAGGCCTCGCCTCCCAAAGTCCTTCGGTGGAAGCAGAGAGTTTGTCAGATTAGCTGCTTCTTAATAGTCCTCAGTGATATTTCATACTTTAAAATGTCACGGAGGAAATGAGGCCACCCCCGCAGCCCACGTTGAAGCTGCTTCCCCTTTTTCTGGCTCGGCTGCAGCCTTCGAGCTCCAGGAGTTCGTCCTGAGGATCCCGTTGGAACGGCTAATGAGGGAGTGGAGTGAGGTGCTCTGGGCCGTCCTGGGAGCCGGCCAGCTGACCCTCCATATCTGTTTGTTCCCTTTTTCTTGTTCGGTCCTGGGCCCCATTTCCTGGTCTCCTTTGCGTCGAGGGGTGGCCACGTGGTGAGTCTGGGGCAGGTGTGCCCTTCTGGCCTTAGGTAACGTGTGTGCCCCTCCCTTCTATGGGGGGTGATGGAGGGGCCTGGGGCCTGGGTCTGTGGCAGAGAGCTGCCATCTTGACTAGAAAAAAGAAGGAAGCAGTGCTTGCGTTTGAGCTGTTATGTATTTTGTGTGTCTGTTATCAAATTGAACATTATCTCTAATTTTAGGGGCAGCAGGACTGGCATGGAGAAGCGGACGGAAGACAGCTCGGGGGCCTGGCGTGGGTACGAGCGGGGCGGGAGGAGGAGAGCGAGGACGGGGTGTTCGGGTTCGGCGTCTGTACTGCACTAGCGTGTGGTTAATCGATGCCCGTGTTTGGCACTGGGGGACATGCAGGCACACATGCCACTTAAGTGACCTTTAAAAACAAACCCAAGGGGGAGCAAACAAAGAAAGCCAAAGCTTCGTTGGGGTGTGGTGGGAAGGTAGCCTCGGAAGGGCCCTGCAGGCGAGGCAGGCGCCCCCATGGGAAGATGGGGAAGGGGTTCAGGATGTGTCACCCCCAAATTTGCCACTTGGGCGTATCGATTATTTCAGATGAAAGGTACTTAAATGGGGGGTGCGAGAAGGACACTCTGACCCTCCTCTGTCCTGAAAGCAAGAAATGAATCTCCCCTGTGGAAGGCAACCTTACTGCCCTGGCCAGGGAATTCAGGGTGGAGAAATCTGCATAAACAAACCTTGTTAAATGAACCCACTACTTCCTGGTGATTTCTTCACTACTACCCATAGCCCAAACCCCTTCGTCTTGCCAACTCTTTGCAAATGTCTTCTTTGTCTGGATGGCGTAAAAGCTTCCTGCTCTGGTCGCTTTTTTGGGTCTTCATTCTCTCATGACATGTCCCATGTACGTGTAAAAATTCAATAAATTTTGTATGCATTTCTCCTATTGATCTGTCTTATGTCAATTTAATTCTTAGGCCCACCTGAGACCCAAACAGAGTAGAAGAGAATTTCCCCCCTTACAACAAGGGAGGTAAGTCTGGGCCTCTGGCCTCACAGCGGCTGGTGGGAACCAGGGACAAAGCTGAGAGAAACCAAAAGAGCCAATGACAGGTGAGAGCACCTGGAGAGCAGAGGGTAGGCGGGGCCAAGCCGGTGAGGGGGAGGGGCCGGGCGTGGAGCGGGCAGAAGAGGAGGGCCGGCCCGAGGCTGTGTCCAGGGCAATCGTTGGGACCACTGGACTAGAAGGGAGGGCCATTCCAGAACATTCTGAGCCTGATCACATGATCACGTTCAGTTCCCAGGAGGCCACACATGCAGATGCGCTCAGCGGGACGCAGAAGGGAATGTTCGCCAGAGCTCTTCACCTTCCTTCCTGTCGGGGAGCCCCAGGTGTGAATTGGAGAGGGAGACTGCATTTGTGAGAGCATTCTGAGGGGCGCCGCAGGGTTGAGAAAGCAGACACTTCTCTCCACAGCCCTTGGCACAAACTTGTCACCACCCTCAGACCCCACGTCAGAGCGAGAACTTGCCCCGGACCCCTGGCTGTCCACTCGGTCACGCCCGGAGCCGCGAGTGTCCTCGAGCATCGCGCGCGCAGGCGGATCAGAGGAAACGCGGGCGCACCCCGCCTAACTGTGGGCGCGCAGGGCGCGCGGGGGACGCGAGCGCGGTGACCAGGCCCTGGGTCTCCTCGCCTCCCGCTGCTTTCTCGGAGTTTGAGAATAAATGTGGGTCTGTGTGACAAAGCCGGAGCCCCTCTCTCCGTCCCTGTGTCTTTTCCTTTTTCTGTGTTTTAGAAAGCCCATCAATGTACCCAGACGGAGCTAAGATGCTAAAGAGCCTAGTGTTGAACTTTAACCGGAAAGAAATAATAACCCGCGGCAGAGCCACACGCTGCAAGGGGCGAGGTGTCTGGATGGCAGCAATCACCTGGCTGAAGTCTGGATGCGGAGCTTGTGGCGTGAAGCTGTCCCTGGCTGGGATGGGTATTCTCCTGATGGGAGATTTTTCATTTCTAGGTATGTGTATTGTATGAGTGAAACTCTCAGTGTATGAGAAAACATTCAGAAAATACTTTGATAATATTTAATGTCACGGGAAAAATCTAACAGAAGCAAACGTGCAGAATTCGAGGTTGGAAGGACGCGCACTGCAGAGGAGTACTTTGCACTAGGGGTGAAAGTGAGGTGAGAGACTTACAGGTGCTTTTAATTTTCTTTTTAAATATTCTGATTTTTTTTCTAGAACGAGTTCACATTGCCTTTGTAAACAGAAAGAGAAAAGGAATTTCCGAACAAAATGTCCAGGCTTACCTGGTGTGGGATTTAGGGAACCTGAGAAAATCATGACTAAACCCCTTGTGGGGGGAGCAGCGGTGAGAATTCAGAATGCCCAGGGGTGAGCGATGACGACTCTGGGGTACAGCCCGATGGGACAGAGCTTGGCAGCTGTCCCTGGGACTAGCCTAGTGGCCCCCCCACCAAGACAAAGTCCTGGAGGTCTGGGGACCCCAAGGGCTGTATAGTGAAATGCAGGAAAAAGAGACAGATGCAGCCCTTCTGGTGGGTTCTGTTCCGTTTCAGTTGTTCAGGCAGGGCCTTCAGTGACACAGCACATCACTTCTCCCTCATCAAAAATGACCTACCGGGTGAAGAGGCAACACACAGAATGGGGGAGATGAGGTTTGCTAATCGCATCAGATACGGGACTAATGTCTGAAACATAGAAAGAATTCCTACAACTCAACAACAGAAAAACAAACGACCTAGTTTGGAGATGGACAGAAAGACCGATTTGAATAGACACGTCTCCAAAGAAGAGAAACAAATGGCCAACAAGCCCACGAAAAGATGCTCCACACCACTAGATCCCCAGTCGTTAGGGAAACGCGAATCAAAACCGCAACGAAATACCACGTCACGCACAGGAGGCTTTATATTACCAAACAGACAAACAACAAAGGGGAAAGAAGAAGCATCAGTGAGGATGTGGAGAAACGGGGACCCGGCGCGATTTTGGTGGGACGTAACAGGGCGCGGCTGCAGTGGAAAACAATATGGCTGCTCCCCCAAACCTGAAACAGAATCACCACGCGGTCCGGCGATCCCACTTTTAGATGGTAAACTTAGAAGAATTAAAAGCAGGGACTTGAACAGATGCTTGCACACCAACATTCGCGGCAGCGTTATCCACAGTAGCTAATGTGGAAAGAGCCCTGATGTCCATCCAGTGGTGAATGGAGAGACAGAACAGGCTCCTTCCACACAATGAGACTTGTTCAGCCTCGAAAGGAAATTCTGACAAGTGCCACAACGTGGTTGGAAACATTGCGCTCAGTGAAATAAGGGAGACCAAAAAGGACAAATAGTATATGATTTCACTTAGATGAGGGACCTGGAATAGGCCAATTCATATGGAGAGAAAGTAGACTAGAGATAACCAGGAGGAGGAAGAAATGGGGAGTTGTTTGTTTGGGATGATAGAACATTCTGGAGATGCGGTGATGGTTGCACGACAGTGTGAATGTGCTTAATGCCACTGGATTGTATGCTTAAAATAATTGAAACGGTAAAGTTCATGTTATATATATTTTGTCACAGTTAAATAAATAAAAAAAAAAACACCTATTCAGTAGTTCTTGTGCGGTTAAGCGTCCCTAGAGGGTCTAGCCTCTAGGGACTTTTCTCATACATTTTTCCCTCCCACTCAGATTAAAGAATGTGGCAACTTTGCTCTGACAGTCTTGAATGGAGGGGACAATTCAAAACGCAGGGCATCTTGCTGTGCGAGGTCTGCTGCTAAACTCCAGGAATACCTCAGCGGGAAGGAAATGCTCTGGTCGGAAGTAAGCCGCAAACTGACACACGACGTGGCAACAGAGGCAAGGGCCCGGGGCCCCGGGAAGACATCGGCAAGCGCAAACCGAAACCCGTCCTGGAGGGAGAGCAGGTTGGGTTTGCTCAAGGACCTGTCGGGCCTGTGCCTGCTTCCTGGCCGACAAAGGCTGGGATGTTAGGGCATTTGAGAAGAGGGCACAGCGTGTGTAAAGGTCTCGAAGGCACGAAACAGCTTTGTCTGGAAACGGCAGAGGTTCTGTGGTGCTGGACTAGAGTGTGTGGCGGGGTAATTGGAGGCAGGTGAGGATAGGAGGGGGTGAGAGCCTGGCCAGACTCCGAAGGCCTTCGTGCCAGGCTAAGGAGGTCGGGGAGGGATACGACTGACTCTTTTATGTGTTTTAGAAAGATCCCTCTGGAGGGCAGTGGTGCGGAATAGGGATTAGAGACTAGGGTTGGCACACTTTTTCTGTAAAGGGACACTAGGAAATAGTTCAGGCTTTGCAGGCAACATCGGTCTCTGTTGCATACTTACTCTTTTTGTTGTCTGAAAAAACTTGTTACGATCCTTAGAAAATGTAAAACTATTCTTAATTCATGGGCCATACAAAAAGAGGCCGCAGACTGGATTTGACTACTGGGCTGTAGCTTGCCGAACTATAGAACTGAGAGAGGGAGGGGGATGCCAGTGAAGGAGAAATGGCCAAGGGATGAATCAAGGGAGCTGGCATGAGGGTGGAGAGGTGGCAATGGATCGGGGTCAAGCAAGACGCAAAACTATTGTCATTTTGAAGTCAGCGACTGTGGTGGGGAGTGGACAGGAGGAAGTCTGGGGGCGGGTGGGAGGGCCGAGACAAGCAGGGCCGAGGTCGGTGCTGGCTTGGGCTGGTTCGGTTTAGTGTCTGCAGACAGCCAGGTGAGCTCTCCTGTGGGAAATCAGGTGTGTGGGGCTGAAGCTTATCAGCGACCTGCTCGGGCTCCAGATTTGGAGGTTGTCAGTGCGTACGAGGGGGAGTTCTAATTACGGGAATGGGCGAAAGTTCTGGAGGGTCTGTGAGAAGCAAACAAAGGAGTCAGCATCCTGGAAAACAATTACATAGAAAATCAGAAGGAGAGGAGTCGGGAGAGGAGCTGAGAAAGGGTGAGAGGGAGGTGAGGGGAAGTGGGCGGGGCCCAGCAGGGAGCCCGTGGGGTCCTCTTGGGGCAAAGGGGGTGGGTCTATTTGGCACACGCTGTGGGGACAACTGGTCGCCCACTTGGGAGAAAAATGATGCGCTCCTCCCTTATTTCTTGTATCAGAATAAATTCCAAGCGAATTAAGGATTTAAACGCAAAGAAAACCCACAGAAGGAGTAGAAGATGTATTTTTATAATTCTGAAAGTTGGGCGAACCTTTCTAACCATGCTAGGAATCCAGAAACTATTTTAAAGGCTGGTATTTTTGTCAATATAAAAAAATTTAAGTGTTTGTAAGAAAAGTAAGAAGACAACCCGGGAAAAATATTTGCAACACATAGCACACATATTTCCGATTTACAAAAGCAACAAATGCCCCATAGAAAAAACGTTCGAAGGAAATGAATAAGAAGCTTATAAGAGAAAAAAATACACAAACATGACAAGCATATGGAAAATCTGTTCAACCGTGGCAAAGTAAAAGCAACGCAAATATAATAAGATTTTTACCTACAGTTAGCAAAATTAAAAATAAGTGACAAATGCAGTATTGGGAGTGTGTGTTCTGGGGAAGGCCGTGGGATTGAAAACTCATGCATTATGGGAGGTGTCAATGGGCAGTCTCGGCAGAGGACACGGCGATAGTAGGTGTCACAATTTAGAAATGGTTAGATGTCTTGGATTAGGGTGTAGACCTTTATCCTAAGGGAAGGATATCACAAATGTTCATTAATTGTCTGTAGGGGATACATTGCAGCCTCTTTTATGACAGTGAAAGATTAGAAACACCTAAATATCTGTCAGCAGAGCACTGGTTAAGCATATTGTTGCAGACTTAATCAACGGCATACTATGTGGTCACCGCAAATGATTTTCCAACGTTTTGAAGTCTCTACCGCTTTGGGCAAAGACCACCTTGTTGGGGCGGCCTCCACTGACCCCCAGCACTCCTGTCGCCGCTTTCGAGCTACTGTTTGATTCTTCGTAGTGGTTTCCAGCTTCCAGCATGATAGAAGTTATTTATTCTTTTAATTTTCTATTGTCTGTTTGCTCCCGTGGGAAGAAAAGTCCCCGAAGGCAGGGGTCTGTGTGTGTTTTAGTTGCCGACCGATCTCAAGGCCCAGAATAAGTGCCCAGCACGTGGCACCTATTTATCGAATAAATGGGTATTTTCTTATTGCCCTGGCAAGTTGCCCAGGCAATAGTTTAAAGTGAAAAAGCAGAATAAGGAACATAGAGTCCACTTTGCATATACGGCCTTCCTGCAATAATGTGTGTGTGTTTGTCAATGCTGGCGTGGTATGTGTGTGTGTGTGTGTGTGTGTGTGTGTGTGTGTGTGTGTAGAAGAATGTCCTCCAGAATGTTAATTTTGATCCGTCTCTGAGTCGTGGGTGTTTTTGCTTTCTCTTTGATTTTTCTATATTTAAATTTTCCCTTAATATGCTTCTATCATCTAAATAATCAGTAGGAAACAGGCAGCTATTTCTGTTTTGAGTAACCGAAAAAAAACCCAAAAAACCCAAAAAACGCTGGATAGGGCTACTGAGCCATGTCCACTGGGCTCGGCAGATGGAATTTACTAGTCTGGTGGGCGGAGTAGTGTATCTCCCGAATTCATGTCCATCTCAAAGCCCAGAATGTGAGCTTATTTGGAAATAGGGTCTTTGCAGATGTAATTAAGGCGAGGGTCAAGATGAGACACTGAATTAGGGTGGGCCCTACATCCAATTAGAGCAACCTCATAAAGGACAGAAAAGGACATACAGAGACACAGGAGAGGCTGTGCGACCACAGAAGCAGGGATTGGGGTGATGGTCTTATAAGCCAAGGAGTGCCTGGAGCCACCAGAAGCCGAGAAACAAAGAAGGCTCTCCCTTAGAGCTCTCAAGGGGGTACAGCTTTGCTAAACACCTCGATTTTGGACTCTGACCTCTAGACTGTGAGAAAAATAAATTTCTGTTGTTTTAAGCCACCTCGTTTGTGTTAGCTTGTGGGACCTACTAGAGACTAATACAGTTGGTGACTCTGGTGGGGGTGGTGTCATTGAGTGATGGGGTCTACGGCCAGACCCAGCGGGGTGAGGAGTGACTAGTCTGGGAGGAAGCGAGGGAGAGGAAGTGTCGACGATGTGGTTAGCGACAGGGAGAGCTGGAGGCAGCGGACGGAGCGAGGCC
>NW_024355205.1:34650954-34686321 GCF_902729225.1 Pteropus medius
GTGTGTGTGTGTGTGTGTGTGTGATGGGTGTTTCTGTGAACTGGGGGAGTTTTGAACATATTTACATGCTGAGGAGAAGCCACAGGGAAGAAATTGACCTTATAAAGAAGGAGTAGAGATGGAGTGAGGTGTTGGATGGAATGGAAGTCAATGCAAGACGCTGTCAGAGGAAAGGTGGAGGGAGAGGTAAGCACAGGCAAAGGGGTGAAGCTTCCTCCTAGAGAGGCAGGCATGAGGCGGGGGGGAAGGGATTGTTAGAGACGTCTTTCTTAGGCTTTGTGTCATGGGGGAGCTTCACACTGGCTTATTTTCCAGTGTGAATTTCAAGAAAACCGTATTACGACAGACTCATTGAACCGAGTCTGTACCTAGCAATGCAAGTAATGGAACTAGGTATAATTACTGATCAGACAGAGAGCTTTCCCCACCTTTCCTGGTCAAGAAAAGCACATGTAGACGGATATTTGCACACCCATGCTCGCAGCATTATTCACAGTAGCCAAAAGGTGGAAGCAACCCAAGTGTCCACGGACTGATGAATAGATAAGTAAGATGTGGTCTGTCCATACAGTGGAAAATTATTCAGCCTTAAAAAGGAATGACATTCCGATACATGCCACAGTATGGATGCACCTGAGGACATTATGCTATATGACATAAGCCAGATACAAAAGGAAAAATACTGCATGATTCCACAAATATGAATTATCTAAAGGAGAAAGAAATCCATGGACACAGAAAGTGGGATGGTCATTGTCGGGAGCTAGAGGGACAGGTGAATGGGGAGTGAGTGTTTAATGGGTATGGAGTTTCAGTTTGAGAAGACAGAAAACTTCTAGGGGTGGATGGTGATGGCTGCACAGCACTGTGAACGTACTTATACACTTAAAAATGGTTGAAATGGTAAATTTTATGTTATGTATATTTTACCACAGTAAAAATTAATCGTTTTGTAAAAAGAAAAGCATATGTATTTTCTAAACGAGAGAAGATTAGCTTTTAAAATGCATTCCTGTCTTACTTCAGGAGAAGGTTTACAAACAGCAGTGGATTCCTGGATACCATACTCCAGAGGTCAGGATGGGATTGTCCTGTTATTATCATTCCTGCATTTTTCCCTACGTGCTTGCATTTTACGCCCGAGGCACATTTGAAAGACAACTCAGAGCTGTAGTTACAAGCGGTGACTAAAGTTTAAAATCAGTAGTTTCTTTCTGGCTCTCTGTCCTGATGCTTGTCTCCTTGTGTAACTGAGGATTCTCCCCTGTTGGGGACTCATGATGATGCTTGTCACTTATGTCTGATGAGTCCCGGGAAAGTGAGCTGGTTTGTTATGTGACTATGGGAGGCTATTATAATCAGGAACCCAGACAGACCGAGAAGTTTAAAGTCATAGAGGGGTGTGGAAGGACAGCGCCTCCACTCCACTGGGGACATGTGACAGCTACTAAAAGGGGAAAGAACCCTATTAAAATTTTAGCTTGGGGGCCTCACCATTGAACCTAAATTTAGAACGTCGAACACCACTGCAAGGTCGGAGGACGAACGCTGTGTACTGTATGTGGGAAATAGCTTAGTCAAATGTGCCATTTCATTGCTTAAAGGAGAGAAACGACAGGTCGCTTTGGTGCTGGATGAAGGAGACTGACATTCAATATCCTGATTTCTCTTTTAAAGGTGACTTCGAGAATCAGAACCTTCAACAGCCGGAGCCACTGGAAACCTTTCGGGACACCTGCACGCAGCTGTGTGGGTGGTCTGCTGCACGAGACGCTCAGCTGAGAGAGGCGAGGGGGCCGAACCCCAGTCCGAGCTTTGCCGGCCAAACCACGTGGCCTTTTGCAGGCCCGAGTCTGCTCGGAGGACGGGACACCCGTTGTAACTCGCTCGAAGGCATGGTATGGGCTGGCAGCAGTCCTGGAACTGTGGGCATCCGTCAGTTCCTTCTCTTCCATGTTTTTATGACACGCAAAGAACATGAGGCCCAAAGAAGCCAACTAACTTGGCAGGAGGCCAAGCTGGAGCTTTCCCGTCCCTCAGGAAACTTGGACTTGGCGGTTTCCTGTTGGAGCAAGAATCCCGCCGTGGCTCCTTATTACCTGAGAGTGATGCTTGGAGTCAGCCAGACGGGGGACCCTGCTCTCCTCCCCGTGAGCGGGGGGCGGGGGGACTGGGAGCCACAGGTTCTTCATTGGCAAACGGGGAGAAATGCAGCCTGCGGGGCTGGGGGGAGCGTTAGAGGCTGTGATGCTCGATGCTTGTGGAGCCTGGGGACGGGTGATGGGCTTGGCGGCGGGCGGGCCTGCGTCGGAGCCCCGCGCCTCCTCCTCCGACCCGTGTGCACTTCTGTCTCTGAGTCTCAGTTTCCTCAATGGTAAAGTGAGGCTAATGAGACCTACCTTGGGGGTTACCGAGAGGAAGAAATAAGTCACGCAAGTGTCGCACCTGGAGCGGAGCCGACTTGGACGAAAGGTAGTGACTGTGACGGCGTCTGGGTCATAGTCGCTGTTTGTATAAGCGCAGCGTTGTCCTGGGAACTGCAGGACATTCGGAAGCCATCTAAGACACAGGTGGGTAGACCCGTCTGGAAGCCGAGAGCCCGCTTGGTGGCACGAGACCCGCGCACCGTTCCACATCTATGTGCAGTTGTGTTTGATGCTGTGGACAAGAGCCGAAGAACGTTCTGGCATGTCAGAGACAGAGGTCAGCAGTGGCTGGACGAATTAGCAAAGGCTGATTATGAAGGAGGTGGAAGGGGGCGAACAAGGTCTCCAGGGGGTTGGGGAGGAACCTAATGCAAGGCCAAGGGTCGCCTTCGGGGAGAAGACCAGCCCTTCCCTGTCTGCCCATGGCACTGCGCAAGGAACGGAAGGGGTGACCAGACTGTGCCCAGCTCAGAACGGCGAGAACCATTCCAGGCCTTTCTCCTTCCCGTCGATGGACTGTGGTCATCCGTCCTTGAGAGTCCACAGAGTAGATCCGACTTTCCAGAGGAGGGACGAGCTGGGGTGGGGAGAGGTGAGGAAGTGGGGTCTGAGACAGACACAAGACCCCTTCACGCAGCTTCTAGAACTGTGCAATGCTGAATCTTCTCCAAAAGGTTTGCTGAGCTCCAGCTGAGCAAAGGGGAAGCTCTTTCATAATAATCTGTCCCTCCCTGCCTGAGGTTGGGGGTGGGGGAGGAGGGAGGACGCTTCCTGGTACATTTTCCGGGGCAGGACAGGTTGGGACTCGCTCAGACCACATCCTGGGTTTTCGCAGTGGACGAAAGAACAGTCGATCCAACCCTTGCGTGAGCCGCAGCGCCGGTTTGAGACAAATGTTCCAGCTCACTTGCCACCAACTCCTTTCCGCTGAGAACTCGAGCGAGCGGAAAATTGAACTTCATTTCCTCCGCTGTCCTTCTCCTGGGGCGACAGCAACTGGGTGTCCGGAGGAGGAGAGTTCTCTGAGCAGTGACCACGTAATTGAAGGTTTGGGAAAACCACCCCCCATGACAAAACACCCACTGGGCCGCAGTGCCTGCCACCAGCAAAAAGGGTGGCTGCAGGACGGGCATTCAGGGTGTTTGCTCTGCTCTAATGGAGGTTTAATTTCACAAGAAAATAGTTATTTCCCTGCATTACTCACCGCCCCTGCCTCCCGCACCTTTAATGCACAATCTATAGCCCTCGTGTTGTTTAACTTTGCACTTGAAGTTCGCGTTAGCATTTTAAACCGGTTAACGCCGACTTCCTCTTTTCCAACGAAGGTTTGCATCCTCCGAATGTATTTCGGTGGTTACACGAATGCCTGCATTAATAAAACAGAATTACTTCTACTGAGATGAGGTTTAAATTCCTAGAGACACTCGATCGGAATGCAAAAGGCTTAAATTTTGCCCTGCATGAAATCTGTGTTGTTCTGGAGAAATCTGCAGTTGGCATTTCAGGGCGTTTTGAAGAGAAGTCCGCTGGCCTCAGTTACTGTCTTAGCCCCCACAGAGGGGCTTCTCTCTTGCCGGGGTGTCATGGAGGGAAATGCACTGGGTTTGGGGTCCGAAGACCCGAGTCTTCAGAAAACCGCTCTGTCTCTTCTCTTGGGCCTCAGCTCCCCACACGTCAGGGTCATTGCTCTACGACCCTTGGCAGCCAACTCGCCTTGCCAACTCTCGCCCTGATAGTCACCACCTACAATTTGTTTTCGGATGAAATAAGACATTTTTTTTTTTAAAAAGAAAGTTTGAAGTATTTTTGAATGGCCTGTGTCCAGTGAAGTTAATGACATCTCATTGCTTCCGGGAAGCAAGCGAAGTATCATTTTAGCCACAAGCTCTCACGAGGGTCCAGCAGCTTTTGGTGGATGTGATTAGTGTCTCACTCTCTACTCATGGGATTATGTCCTGTGAGGCTTTTGTCTCCCCAGGTTTCAGAGAAGAAAGCGACTCTCCTGCTCCGTGTGTGGCTGCGGGCCTTCTCTCAAGTCCACCTTCATCGTCTGGACGTCTCGGTTTTCCAGACGATGTGAGCGTGTTCCATCTCGCGGGCTTTGTTCTCGGCAGTCTCTCGGGCTTTAAGCCTCCTTCTCCTTCGTTTGAAGCATGGTGTGCTGCCCGCCCAGGGCCCTGAGGGCTGACGTGCAGAGGTCTGAATCTGCAGGATTCAGAGGTGTGGGTTTCTGGTTCTCTATTTGGCTGGGTTTCTGGAATATCGAAATTATTTCACCAGCTGGGGGTACTTCGTAAACACTGAGTGGTGGGTTTCCTTCCCACCGGAGGAGGGCTGGGAGAGGGGAGACGTTTGGAGGTGTTCCCTGGGGAGGAGTTGAGTGACATGGGGCTCTCTGCATGTACCTCCCCTCTTCCGGTCTGTGTGAATGGGCCACGGCTGAGGCCTCATCAGGCTCTACAAATGGGAGCCCAGCCCAAGGGCTCCGCGGAGGAGGGAGCGAGATGCGAGGACCCCTCAGACTCCCCGACACCCCCTCCGAGTCCGGGAGACTCTACACATTGGGCCCAGTCCAGGGGCGTGTTGTTAGAGCAGCTCTATAGAAAAGTTAAAAAACAAAAAGCCCCGATCTGAGTTTTTACTAATTCCCGAGGTATAAAAACTTCCACCGTGGCTGATTTCAAACGATCAGCTGTTGACCAGCTCTGAAAATCCCCGACTCTTCAGCAATCATTGCCTCTCATGAACTGGCATCGGCTTACCTCAGCACCCTCCCCCATTAAATCCCTCGTCTTAGAAGTGGGAAGAAGGGGTCCTGTTCTGCTGCGAGGTGGTGAGCAGTGAGGGTGAAGCCGAAGAGAAATAGAGAGTTAGTTGGTTTAGAAAACGTTGCCTGCTCTGTCTCCCTCTTGGAGAGTTCTAGAACAAGTTAGCATATTGAGGATTCTGATATCCATATAATTGCTTAATTTGTTTCCTTCAGAATCAGACAACCCATGCGCATCTGGGTTCTGCAGAACGTGCATTTGAAATATACTGGAGCCCTCCCTTATCCACGATCTCGCTTTCCAAAGTTTCAGCTACCTGCAGTCAGCAGGGGTCTGCAAATATGGAATGGAAATTCCCAGAAACGAACAATTCATAAGTTTTAAGTTGTGTGCCATTCTGAGTAGCGCGATGAAATCTCACACCGTCCTGCTCCGCCCCGCCCCGCCCCGCCCAGCCTGGGATGTCAATCATCCCTTTGTCCAACTGACTCACCGCGTAAGCTCCACTGCCCGTCGGTCACTTAGCCATCTTGGTTATCAGAGAGAGAGAGAGTCCACATTCACATAACTTTTATATTGTTATAATGGCTCCGCTTTATTAGTAGCAATTGTTATTCATTGCTTATTATCTCTAACTTGTAAGTTAAACTTTATCATAGGTATGTATGTATAAGAAAAGCAGCAGGCATAGGGTTTGGTACTCTCCACGGTCTCGGGCATCCACTGGGGGTCCTGGAACGGCCTATCCCCAGTGGTTGAGTGGGGGACGACTGTGCTTGGCTTGATGGCTCCCGGAATGAAGATGGGAACTGGAGACTGTCGGGTGCACACTCCGCCTTCCTCCCTGTTTGCTCGGGGCGGCCCCCTCTGAGGGAGGCAGAGCTGCAGCCCGGCTCGCCTCCCAGCCTCGGCATCCACAGCGCTATTGTTCTCGGCTCACACCCACGCACCTCCCTCCTCCTGCGCCTCGCTTAGTAAAGAGAGACGTGACTCACTCAACCGGCGACCAGCACAGGCGAGAGTGACATATTATCCAAACAGAGGAAGAGTCTCTGGCACAATGGGAGGTTAGCTTAGACTCTGTTGCTAGACTCAGAGGGTAGAATGAAAGAAGAGATTCTAAAATAGAATCATATCCAGAAAATGAGGACAGCCCAAGGCTGGGAATTACCTACAGACTCTTCACAGTGCCTTTTCGTTTTCGCCCCGTCCATCCTTCCTCTGGGCTTGAGAAAGGAGTCATTCTATGTTCAGGCGTGGTGCTGCCCCTCCAGGGGACAGGGAGCCCCCAGCCCGGGGTGCCCAGGCCCTGGACATATTTTGTGAGCTTATCCTGCTCTGACCCTTCTCCCCGAGGCTCTCGGCTTGGTGAACTACGATGAGGCCACCGAGGAGGCTGGTGCCAGAGCCAGCGCCGTATCCAGACTCAGCCCCCCACAAAAGGCTCGCCGCAAGCCCCCACTTCTCCAGAGAGCCAAGTGCGGGGGCCATGGGGAGCAAGGGGTGCCTAAGGCCTGAAGCGACGTGTTTGGTGGGAACCCACAGCTGGAGGCAGAAGGCAGAGGGACGCTTGCCCTGAATAAGACCCGCGGCAGCCTGGGTGCCGGAGGCTGCTGTGGGCGAAGCCCCCGCTTCTTGAGAGGCTGCAGCGGCTGCTGTGGGAGCCAGACAGAATTCTCAGGGGGAAAACAAACACGGTCAAACGCATTTCCCTGAAAAATGCTTGCTATATCCTCTGCGATGTCACCGCCAGCCCTCATGACGTCCCGCGGACCACCCATGCCTGGGTTTCCTGAGCGGACATGGACCGGCGTCCTGGCCCTCGCCCAGGGGTGCACATTCGGGGGGTGCCCTGGGGGCTGGCAGTGCATGGAGGAAGGTGGCTTCTCTCCTCCTGGCTCTCACTGGCTTGCAGGGTAGCTCGGGAGGTGGGCGAACTCCACGTGGACTGGAGGACACAGGGCGGACGGGGCTCGCCAAGCGGGTAGACGCCTGTCCCTCAGCCTGGAGAGCCCTGCTCCCCGTCCACGCGTGTCCACCTTCACAGCCTGCAGCTCCGACAAGCACGCCCGAAGCCAGGTGACAGCACGTGGCCAGCCACTGATAGCCGGTGTCTGTGACAAGTGCCTAGCAGCGTCCTCAACCTGGACATTAACACCTCGTGGTCACCGGGTGCAGGTACAACCCCCCCTTAATAATATTCTCATGCAAATTAGACGCGAGTGGCCACACTGGGCCGACGCAGTGGCTGGGTGACCCCGAGCTCTTCTGCCGCAGTCATCTCCCTGGCCAATTACTTCGGAGCCTTTCTCCCCTTTTAATCCTCCACATTCTCTTCCCGTGCTGGCCCTGGCGTGTCGTGAGGAAGGCTCAGCGTTTCCTTAGAAAACACAGTGAGTTCCCTCCCCCGGGGCCTCGCTCTCTGTCGGGGCCTGATGCTGAGAGATGATGCCTCTCTCATCCGGCCTCTCTCTGGGTGGGTTTGCTGGAGGAGACGGTCTCGTTTGGGGTCAGGACGGCCCGAAGCCAGATGGATGTGGGCCTGTCGTTCGTTCATTCGCTCTCTGAGGCGCGTCCCGTCCGCGGTGCTTGGTGGGCTTTCACGAGGCATCTGGCGGTACCTGCGGCTTCCCCTCCTCCCGGCTCGGGCGGCGCGCTTCTCTGGCAGAAAAAAGAGCTTTTGGAACGTGGAGCAGAAGGGAAGTCAAGAGGGCGATCTCTCTCTCTGGCTCTTCGCCAGTGTTTTTGGTTTGTTTGTTTGTTTGTTTGTTTGTTTCTGGTATCATCTTGCATACAGGAAGGAGGTACCTTGCATGTTGGACTCGCACAGAGTCTTCCGTGCTGGAGGGGAAGCGGTCTGGAGGGCGAGCACCGAGTCCCTCCTGTTCTCTCGTAGCCCCAGGAGCCTGAGCGGGCTCTGGGGACGGGGTTCGAGTGCCAGCAAAGGCTCCAGGCTGGTTCTTGGTCCACCAAGCCACATGCCCTGGACTGTTTCTGTACAGAAAGGGATAAATTACCCCCTAACGAACCGGTGTAGCCCTATCGTGTCCCTGTCTGGGGACTCAAGCCGTTCTGGTCCCGGGGTTTTCAACGTGAATGAGCTCGGGCTGAGATAGAAAGATCTGCGGCTGAGATGTGCTTCTCACGGGAGACGCCTTTGGCGGAAAGGGAGAGAAAACCCTCCCGTCGACGTGAGGGGCTTCTGTCTCGGCTCTGCCTCTGCGCAGCTCCTGGGGCAGCCTGGGTGGAGAGGTGGCTCCAGGACGGTGGGTTCCAGGCTTCCTAACATTGTATGTGTTTGATGTTCATATCAGGCTTTTTTTTTTTCTTTTTTAACAGTGGGATCGTGAGCTCACAGACATTGGCGCGCACCTCGGTGACAGGCGGCCCCGGGGGTTCCTCCGATGGCCCATTTGGTGGTCTCCGGGGGCTGCATCTCCTCCTGGGGCTGATGTATTAATAGCCCAGAGATTGCGAGCGGCCTGCGACCCCCCGCCGCTGTGGTCTGCCTGCTGCAGTGCTTCCGGGCATCGTGCACTTGGGATGTGGTCCTTTTAAAACGACATCTTCTCCTGGGGCCCAATGCGCTGCGTGCGCTCTGCTTGGCTTCCTGCTGCCCAAGGGAAGACCCTTTTGGCGCTCCAGCGAAGGTTTATTTGATTTCTTTAAAGTCACCAGATTGAATTCTCGATACAAGTACATACACCGAAATAATTACATTCGCTTTTTTTTTTTTGAGGAAAAATAGACATCTCCGCTCTCCCCTCGACTTTGCTGTGCCTGTGGAGCTCAACGTTTGCAAATGATGTGTCCTCGAAAAGTCCTGTTTCGTCCGGTTTCCCAAACTTTTGGCTTCCATCGTAAATTCAGAGACGCTGGTGTTCCTAAGCTTAAATCTAAATAATAAAACCTTACGTCTAATCTGGTGCAGAATTTAAATCTAATATCCTTGTTTATATGCAAAGAGATCCTCTTCAGCCACCATAGATGGGGCCGATGGGCTCTCTCTATCTGGGAAAAAAATGAGACACTTTTGCTGGAGAGAATCCTGCTGTGGTCCCCGGAGGAGGAGACAGGAAGGTCCCTGGTGTCTCGTGATGTCACAGATCTGTGCTAACGCGGCAGCCACTCAGCACGTGTGGTGGCTACAGAGCCCTTGAATTGAGATGCGCAGTAAGCGCACAGTGAACAGGGGGCTTTGAAAAGTAATGATATAAAGCAGCTCATCGATGGTTTTCATTTTGATGACGCCTTAGAACGACAATGTGCCGTGCAGGCTGGGTTAAACCAAACACGCTATTGTGTTAGTATCATCCATCTCTTTTTATTGTTAAATGTGCAGACTAGAAAATTAACATAATGCATGTGGCTGGCGTTGTGTTTTCACTGGGCAGGGCTGTCTGACAGCATCCAGGACCCGACGATGCCCACTCCCTTGTGCACCGGAGGTGGAATTGGTGTCAAGCGGAAGCCACTGAGCTGGCCCAAGCCAGACCAAAAGGGCCGCCCACGGAAAGAGCTAACCCGGGGGCCCCGTGGTGAGGAAAAGGATGAATAAGGGTTGCATCTGAGCCCGGCGATTTGAAAAAGGGTTGGGAGACTGCTGACGTAGTGCGTAAACAATTTTCCATCTTGGTTTGGAAGCTGTGGCCATTTAGCCAGCTCGTTCGAGCAGGCGCTGGCTTTCTGCACACCAGCAATAGCCTGATTTGTGCCTGGCTGGAGAAAGTAGATGCCGACAGCTTCTTATGCTGGTGCTACGCACAGCAAGAATGATTTGTGTTTGGGTTGAGTCTATAGTTTGGTTTCAATCTTTGCCTAATGGGCTGGTGGACCTTGCTGCTGAAAAGTGCGACCGAAAATCTGATGAACGTTCTGGTTCTCGCCTCTAGGTCTCCGGTCGATGTCCCTTCTCAGGGACTTTGCCTGAGCGCCTCTCCTGCCTTCCCACATCGGTGCTGGGATCTGCCAGGGTTCGTCCACAGCCTCTTCATTCCCGTCCTGCCCTCTTTCTCAGGGAGAGGTCCCCTGTGGCTGAAACTCTCCTTTTATTTAAATGACTGCCACACTCAGACCTTTCTCTCAATTTCTACATGGCCATATTGACTTGCTTGAAAGACATTTCTACCTGCACGCCCCACACGAACCTCAAAATTAGCCTGTCAGGCTGCAGCTCATTGCCTCCCCGCTGTCTCGTCTGGACTGAGTGTTTCTCAGCTGCCCCGCGGAGCCCCCTGAACAATTCTGGATTCTCTACATCCCCGGAGAACGATCTTTATGGATGTGCCAGAGGTCTCTCGTGTCCTCTGGCTTCCTGGTGGGTTTAGCTCACGGGAGGAGCTGGCAGGAGGTGGAAGGACAGGTAGAGAGCGGAGCCTTCCTGTGGGCCCAGGTGGAGTCGGATTGGGCCAACTTCCTCTCCCTACTACCACAGTCCCGTCCAATGCCCAGCGCGCCCTTCTTGCCCCGTGTCTGGTTTCCTCCCTTTGCACCTTTAGGCTCGGGGTGGTGATGGCTCCAGCTGGGCCTTCCCATCTCTTGACGGCTACCCGTAGCCTGGCCCATACCTCCACAGAGTCTCTCTTCTAACTCTCCTCCACGCCCCGCCCCCACTGTGTGTGCCTTGTGTGTCCTGCAGACGCTGATGCCTCCCTCTCCCGTGTGTCTCTTCCTCCACGTGACGCCATGGCGGTACCAGCATCTGCTCAGAGCCCCAAGCCAGAAGCCAGAGGCCTCCTTGCCTCTCTCTCTTTCACCTGCCTGTGGTCGCCAAGCCCCACGGCTTCTTCCCAAAAGCTTCTCCTCATGGCCCCCGGTCACTGTTTCCGCTGTAGCCGCATTGTGGAGTTGTAAAAGCAGATGAAGACTAATCCAATGAGAAAAGCGAAGTCTATTTATTCAGAGCTTGCCGCGGCAAGGGAGTCAGCCACGTCCCTTGAGTTTTGGCCGAGACTCAGGGGCAGGCAGAGGGATGGGAAAGCTTCAAGGTGGGGGGAAAGGGAAGGCTTCAGGTGTGCCCTGGTTGGTGCTGTGAGCCTGGGGAGGCTGTAGGATGATAACTAGAAGCAGGGTGTTTTATGCGATTGCTTAGGGTGCATATTCAGCTTTCTCTGGTCCTAAGTCGGAAGTGGAGACAAAAATTAGGAAAGCTGTCAATTATTAATCAGGTCCTGGCCATTTTGGGCCAATCGTTATAGGAGTTATTGACTAGCTCCCTGTATTGTCCCTGCAGACAGCAGTCTGGCTTCCGACACCGCCTCCAGCAGGCTGGCTTCCCGGGCTGGTTCCTGTAGGTTGCAGGTCAGAGTTCTCCTTCTAGTGTGGCCGTTGTCCATTTCCATGTTCATTCTCTTACAATCATTGTCGGTCTTTCATAAGCAAAAACGAAGCTTTTCCGGTTCTTGATGATCAAGTTAAAATACCTTCACGTGGAACATTCGCAGCGACCCAGAAAAGCGTGAGAAGAAGTAGAAGAAACCAAGCAAGAACCCCCGCCGCACATCCTGCCGGCGGCGGCGAGCCGGGTCCCGGTTTCGCGAGCATCTCTCTGGGCGTCTCTGTGTGTCGGCGCGTCCGCGCCCACGCCCGCGCCCGCGCGTCCGCGCCCGCGCCCGCGCCCGCGTCCGCGTCCACGCCCACACCCACGTCCACGCCCACATCCACGCCCACGCAATCGGCCCGCCCTGCCTCGTCGCGGCCCTGGCGTCGGTCTTCATCCGGGTTACGGCGGGCGTCTCCGCGTCTCTCCTGCCCCCGCGTCCTTTATCCCAGCGGGTCAGAACGGGCTCTCCCCGGTTCAGGTCCGATCGTGGTCCCGTCGTTCAGAGACCCCCACGGGTGAAGTCCGCCTCCTTCCCAGGGCTCCCCGTGCCCTTGGTGACGTGACCTTGGCTTCCCTCTCTCTGAACCTTCCATCTCTGCTCAACACTGTGAAGAGCTCGGGCTTCTCGAAGGCGCCGTGGCCTTTCGTGCGTGTGTCCTTTCGCATGGCAGTTTCGTGCTCTTCCTCACCCCCCTCAACTTACCTAAGTCCTCGAAACTCAGCTTAAACTTCACGTCCCCAGGGAGCTCCCAAGACAGTTGGTTTTTGTCCTCACTCCCCAGTGGCCGCCCCAAGGACCACACTCAGCCCATCATAGGACAGTGGCTGGCTTCCACGTCACTCTGCCCTGATAGACCCTGAACTGTCAAGGGTAAGAGACTCTGTCTCACTCATTCGCCCCACAGCCCTGTGTCTGTGACGCTGTCGGGAACGCGACGGAGGCTCAGTAAATGTTGCCTGAATGAATAAGTCGGTGGATGGATGAAGTGGTATGAATTCATGTGTGTTTCCACACATGTATCTGTAGTTGGATACTGGTAATATGTCAGGTCGATTTTGTGTCCTGAACAGAAAATGCAACACCTACTTTCTATGGGGCAGCCACTTAAACTATTAAAAAAACCCCAAACTCTATTATTACCTTTAAACTTGGTAAGAACAACTTCTATATACTTTATCTCCATTCTTAGTTCTCCTGCCTATAATCCCACAAAGATTTTATGGGGAATAAAATATTATATATTCATGAAAATGCTTTGAACTCCATGCAGGAAAATTTCCCTTTCCACAGATCAATAAGGGAGCACACTGCCCTGTAAATAATGGATGACACAGTCACCTATTTTTCCAGATGAAAGAACTTAAGGGGAGATGACTGGGAAGCAATGCGGGTGACCTGTGAGTCACTGGAAACAAAGAATGAGAGGTCCCATGAGCTAAAGTGTCAGGTCAGGGCTGGAGCTCGTCCGGGGTTTCCCCCTCACCAAGCCATGTCTCCTTGGGAAGGGGGAGCGGCAGGAAAAGTGGCAGAACCCCCATTCCCAAGCCCTTCCCACCTATGGTAATAACTGAAGCGAGAGATGCTGAGCTAAGGGCCAGCAGGAAACAGCTTAAGCATCGGCCTGGTGGTTTATCTCCCATGCAGTGTTTCTCAGAATAAGTTCCTGAGATGTTCAAGCCGAGAGACCAGGCTAACTGGGGGGACGTGTCGCATAAGGGATGGCAGCAGGAAGAGGGTGTTAGGGTTTTACTGAGTTCCTGGCACCACGCATTAGAATATAGTTTTTTTTTTTCCAAATCTCTTTGTGGGAAAGATAATGGCCCCAGTGATGTTCACACACCACTCCCTGGAGCCTGTCACTATGTATGTTACATGGGAAGGGGACCTTAAGATAGAGAGACTACCCTGGATTATCTAGGTGGCACAATGTCATCACGAGAGCTCTTGTGAGTGGAGGAGGGAGCTCGACAAGGGACAGGAAGCCAGAAGTGGCAGCACGAGAAGAATCTGGCCCCATGTTGCTGGTTCTGCAGAGGGAGAAAAGGGGCCTTGAGTCACGTGGGCGGTGTCCAGAAGATGGAACAGCCAAGGAGGTGGAGTCTCCCCTCGAACCTGCAGGAGTGACGCTGTCCTGCCGAAAACTTGATTTTGGCCCCGCTGAGGCCTGCCTCAGACTTCTAACCTACGGAGTCGTCAGACGATACGTTTGGGTTGTTTCGGTCGCCCGGTTTGCCGTAGTTCGTTATAGGGCACGAGAACACTAACTCGAGGAGACATGGGGATCATGGGGATGCCTCAGCCACAGTGCTGGGACTGTAAGAGGCCCAGTGAAGGTTTCGGGGACTTTGCAGGTGGCTCTTGGTGGCTTTACTGGTGTCAAGCAAGAAGAGTGAATTTCTGTGCTTACAAAGTCTCGTGCTTTTGAATGGATTGTATAGACAGTCGTAAAGCCGCTCAGCCCAAGAGCAGAATCCCCTCCACCCACTTGGTAGACTGTGCAAGACTCTGGGGCCATTTGTGAACCCCAGGGAGAGCTGGTACCCCTCAGTGACAACAGATACAGAACAACTCCCCAAACCTGGGCAGCACGCACTCAGAGCCAGTTTACGTCAATATCGGGGGGCGGAAAGTCAAGGGCTGTGATGCGTCCTGCACCTGAGGTTGTAGTGGGTTCACGGCTGCTATGCTAATCGAGAGTTTCCTAAGAGATCGTATTGCTCGTTGGGGAATTATATCGTCAGAGCTAGCTCATAGAAGAGATGCGTTTTCGGTTGTGTTTTGTTTGGGCAGAGTGGGCATGGCGGAACCAAGGTCGCTGAGCCAAGGTCAGCGACTCCAAGGGTAAGAGGACAGAAGACAGAGATGGATGTCAGGAGTCCAGCTCTAGAAATCTCAGGAGTGTTTTAGGGTTTCTCAGTGCTTGGTTTCATGCGAGTGAAACTGTGAAATGGAAGAGGTCGTAATCAAAGGGTTGGTCTCGGCAGAGAGTTTTAAAGATCCAGTTTCTCTCAGCATTAAACAGGGTCTTTTACTCAGCGCCCCCACCAGCTTTTAAGTCCCAACCAGCTGTGCCGAGTTTGACAGCGGCTCCAGGAACTTGCAGTTAAACTCATTTTCTGTTTACTTTACTCAAATTCGTCCTTGGCTTCACAGAACAAAGGACAAGCCAATGGGTCCGAGCGCCTCCCCTGGGGGCCCGAAGCTTGGGAGGTCACGAAGCTGCGATGACAAGGGACAGGTCTGAGGATGGCACTGTGGGAGGGACCTAAATGTTACGTATTTTAAGGTGATCTTTGCATTGCGCTGTTTTACTAGGTAAAGATCAGTTAATCCTGAGTAGGCGATAGATATTTACCTCTCAAATTTCATACATATAAAAACAGATATCATACATATGCACCTTCAGACACATTTTTGATAGGAAGCGCGCATTTTAGAAATGTATAGATTAACTTCTATAATGTTGAGTTTCTGAGTTGCAGTATGGGCAGTTTAGGTGATAAGCAAGAGGTGGGCTGGGAAACAGAGCAGCAGGTAGGCCAGCTTCAACCAGCTGGTCACGGGGTGTCCTTGCCCAGGGAGAGATGGGCGGAGGAGGCCTTGGCATCCCTTCGAGGAAGCCGGTTTGTACCAGGAGCCACTGTGCTTAGCAAACAGTTGGTCAGAGAAGGAGCATGTACGGCTAAGCCTGGGCAAACACCAACGACCTCAAAGAAGCATCCTCTACCAGTGGCCAGAACGTGGCACCATGCCAGGGACCCTGCAGGAGCTGCTTAATAAACGCACATGGAACGGATCTGTCACGAGGCCACGGGAAATGGAACTTTTATAGCAACCATGCCTGGAACCCGGCTGTCATTCTCCACGCTGTGGAGCAAAAGCAGAGACGTCAGGGCTGTTCCGGTCACTTTCAAAGAGGATGGAGACTCTGGCATCAAGGACAGCGTCACGTTGCAGCTCATCGCACTGCAAGGAACTAGGAAAGCTGTGCTCGCGGGTCATGATCTTCATGACTTCTACTCTCTTAGCTTAAGGATCGAATCTAAAAGATGTTGGAGGATGAAAAACGGCCTTAAGCAAGTCCCCTAGCTTGCTGAGAATCTAGAATCTATTGAGGCAGCGCAGGAAGCCGGGCAGACAGACAATTACCTTTGGAGCCAACATGCCAGAGAGTGCATGTCATTTGGCAAAGGCCAATAAGCCTACCGGCCCGATCTCTTGCCAAGAGGGCTCCACACCAGTGCGAACTGGTTATCAGTAGGACATCGTTTTAGGAGAAGAAAGGGCTGGGCCAGAAAGCCCCAGATCTGAACCTTTATGTGAGGACAACACATTTGGATTTGTATGTTTAAAAAGTTTGCTGTTTTACTGGTAGCAGAGCACAGACGCCTACGTTTATGCAATAGTCTGATTAGAAATGAAAGCTTGGTAAGAACTGGAAGATTGCCTAAAGCTGTGATCTTGTTACACACTCAAAAACGCCCTCATTATGATGGGTTTAGGGTTAATAAAGTTAACAAAACTAAATACAGAGTCTCTGGAATTTGGGTTTCATGATGTCCTTTTGAGGATGCCACTAAACATTTAAGGAGAGAACATCTTTGAGGAACAGTCTTTTTTGGAACGAGTTGCTTAAGCGAGTCCAAGAAAAAGCAAGACAGAGCTGTATACGCAGAGAGAATGCAGTGACATTTGCCTTCGATCTCATGAAAATTTGTGAATTGTCCAGTCTCTCGCTGGCATTCTTCACGCCTAAAATAATTCGTGGACTGGGTTTGTCATCAGGCCGTGTGAGATGGCGCTCACAGGTGCGGCCGTCACGCGCGCTGACCTGGACTGCTGGGCATTTTATGAGCAAAATCTGGCAAGGGCTACCTGCTGAATTGCTAAGGAGCTCAGGTGTGTTTCCATCTCTCCTCGTGGTAATGCTGGACCCAGGGAGGGCAGGAAGGAAGTGAGATGCATATAGCTGTCATGATGAGGTGCCTATTTCCATATGGACACATGAGATAGCTCTGGGAGGAAGCTTGGGACCGGACACTCCGGGTTGGGGTGAGTCTGCCTTCCTGAGTGCATGGGAAGTGGGGAGCTCCTTCGCTTAGCAGAGCCAGACGGCATGGTGCCACATGAGGGTCCTGACTGAAAGCCATCA
Organism: Pteropus medius; assembly: GCF_902729225.1. NCBI lineage: Eukaryota > Metazoa > Chordata > Mammalia > Chiroptera > Pteropodidae > Pteropus > Pteropus medius. The sequence continues at coordinate 34,667,624 of NW_024355205.1, forward strand.
GGTACCGTGTGCTCCGTTTAAAAGTCTGATTGTGGCACCTGTGAAAATACTTCCTCCCAAATCCTCAGCAGAAGGGAGAATGATGTGGGAAATGGCGAACCACCGCCAACCAAGGCTTTGTTACTAGTATGAGGTCCTCGAAGTCTGAAACTATTTTCTTGAATTCTGGACCCTCAGATCCCAACACCATACTTGACACATGATTAGTCCTCAGTGCAGTTTTGCTAACGGAAAGAAGAAGAGATGCATTGAGTTCAAAAGAATGTGTTAGCACAGGTGAAGAACGGCAGAAACGGGAAGCTGTCTACATGCACGGTAATCCTGTTCCTTCGCAAATTCAATTCGGCCTTCAGTGGCTACTGACAGCGAAGGCGCTTAAGGAAGAGCCCTCCAGGAGTCTCAAGCTTCTGGCGGGAAGCAGAGAAGCACTGCAGGCTGCTCTGTGTGCTCACAAGCCCTTGGACACCATACCTTGCCATACCCACAGCTCCTTTCAGGGGGACCCTCCAGGACCAGTTTCCCTGATTCACCCCAAAAAGTCCTGCTACTCTGCTGACAGCTGATTGTACCAGAGGTGGGCACCTGACCAAAAGATAGCCGCTCTAGGCTGACCGGCAGCCAAGGAGGTGGCCTACCACGGAGCTCTGTCCCACAGGAGATGACTGTACTGGATGGCAGCCGACCGCCCAGCCTCTTCTCTCTCTGCCAGTCTGAACGGGAGCTAGGTGAAGCCGTAGGTGGCAGCGCAAGCTCAGAGGGACTCAGAGAGAAGGCAAGGAGGGGAAGCTTTGTGGGAGGAGGAAAGAGAGGAGAGCAAAGTCGGAAGTAAAAGCAGAGGGCTGGGGATGGAGAGGCTGGGTCGCAGACATGGCGGGCACAGTACTATTAGGTCACCTGAGCCACCGGAACCCAACGATGCTGATAAGTCCTGACGACAGCTGAGGCATGGTTCCCAGGACACGTGGCTTGTGGCCACAGGTGTGTTTAAACAAGCCCCACGACGCCGGGCAGCCCGGTGGGCTTCCTGTAAGCTCCGTGGCCTGTCCGCCACATTTCGCTTCCCTGGGTCCGGGCTGGTCAAGAAGGTGCAGCTCTAAATCTGTGATTTTAGGGTTCCGTGCGCTGTGGGGGATCTGAGGGGATCCTAGGAAACCATGAGGCTTTGTTCTGCTTGGGAAGGAATTTACGCTCAAGTTGGGAATGCAAGAGAAACCCTAGGCGCAGTAGCGGGGAGGCCTCCGAGAAGCCGACCCCTGAGCTGGGGCCGAGTGCCGAGTGTGGGGGAAATGGTGACACCGGAAGCCCTGGCAAGTCCGTGCTCGTGAGTGGCCAGCGCCCTTCCATCAGGTCTGGAGTAGCTGCTGCTTCTTGCCCACTAGGTCAGCCTGGGTCTCTGCAAGTCTGCGGGACCCCTCGATGCCCCGAGGTGAAAGCAAGGCCCTGTGAACTCTGAACACGACCAGAGTGAACAGCCAGGGCCCCAGATGGCATTTGCCAGCTCGAGTGACAGCTGTGATCTTGGATGTTCCCCGATGCCCTGTGATCAGAACGTTGGGGGCGCGTGTCTGTTTCCTCCTGGGCATCGTGGAGTTCTGACGGAAGGAGACGCGGATGTGAGAAGCTTCAGCCAGGCGTAAATCTCAAAGGGCCGCACGGTGCTCTGTTCACACAGCGAGGCTATGTCCCAGCCTCATCAACAAAATGGAAACGGACGGCTGCATCTGCAGAGGTGGACAGCGGTCTGCCTGCTAGCCCTGGAGGGACACGATGTGCTCAGCCGGGCTCAGCTCCTGGTGCTGAAAGGGACATCTGGAGGGAAGGCAGGTGAAGACCTACTTGGTAAAGACCAATAGACAGTGGTAAGGAAGAGTGCATTTCTCTGGTTTCTTTTCATCGTTCGGAGTAACTGCTACCTGCACAACAAGGGGACAGTGTCACGGTGATGTGTTTTACAGGTGAACCTTTGTGGAGTAAGACTACGCTCCAAAGAGTCACGGGGATCCCCTGACTGTCCAAGCAGGGGCTGGTCTCTGCCCTCACTCTCCTCGGCCGCTGAGGCCTCTGACCCCACTGCCCTTGCTCCTGTGGGATGCTGCTCTTGTCCCCCTCGGCTGCTTTCTGTCCATTGGGAACAGGGCTGGACCCTCGAGCACATGCTAAATGGCTTCGGAGCATAGGGCTGCTTCCTTGCGGGGTCTGGGCTCCAAGGTGGCGTGCTGTAGATAGTTTTCATGGATGTCCGAAAGCTCCTGGGGCCAGGTGATACGTACGATGCTGCAACCAACAGAGACGTCAGCATGGGTGTCACCTGCAAGCTCGTCCTCCAAGTTTTGCATATGGAACAAACATAACAAGAGGAGAGTCTGTAGGGTGCGGGAGGCCCATGCGAGGCAGTTACTGAGGACGTGTTCCTGGTTGTTTGTTTGTTTGTCTGTTTGTTTATTAAGTTAGCGAAAGGAGAGCTCCGGGGACCCTAATGAAGCAGAGCGTTCTCTCCAGTGCTGCCTGCTTGAGCAAAACACAACCGGCCTTTTAAGAAACCATGAGGTTACTGAAGAAGTAGGAGGCTTTTATGGGGGCTTTTCCATGCCTGTACTTTGTTAGCAGAATGCAGAGCCGGTGATGGTCGCTTGAAGCCTGTGGTATGGACCGATCTACCTTTCTAGTGCTTGGCATTTAACAGGCACCTGATAAATGTCACGCTGTGGAATAAATAAATGAAGGTTTGAAATGAAAGAAGAAACACACTATGTTTTGAACCTCTCGTGGTTCTCGCTAATCTGTTTTCTGGCTGCGCTGTAGCAGACGGGACCTGGGCTGAATGCATCGTGCGCCTCAGCTCACTCACCCGTACGGTGGGTTGTGTGACTTCCAGTGATAATGCACGTGGAAGGACCGCACACGCCAGGAAGAGCAGCACACACCGGAGCCACATCCTGGCCGGTTTGCCTTACCTCTAATTTTGGTATATGTTCTGCCTAAGAGGTTCGTGATGGTGGACTTCTTCCTTCTGTATTGGGAATGGCTGGCTTCCCGTCTGGGGGCTGTCCCTGGGACTAGACCTCGGTCTTAGCGCTCAGGGTGACAGCATTGCTGGCCACGTGGCTGGCACGTGTGAGCACATCTGAGCAAGGGCACCATTGGGACGGGAGCAGGTGAGCTATCTGAGGGCTTCCCAAATTCCCGAAGGTCTGAGGCTTCTCGACACGCGGGAAGTGACAAACTTTAGCCAGCTCTAAGATGTTTTCGACAATAGCACACTTAGACTGCACGTCTCCCTGAGAAGCAAGGCTGAGCTCCCCAAAGACCCGCGGGAGACCCGCGGGTGACCCACTTGAACTCTAAGAAAGAAAATTTACAACTGGCTTACTTGGTTGAAAGTCAAGATAAACAGAACTTTCTAATGCCATGGAAGGAACAGAAATTACCATAAAGAAGGAATAGAATCAAAAGGAACTTGGCTGACTTTCATAGTGCCTGGTTGTCTATTTCTGGGACATCTATGTTCAGTGGCATAATGAAAATAAAAAATACACCAACACACACACGCAAAGTCTCTCAAAGAAGGCAAGAAAAGCTGTGCCCGAAAAGCTGTGCCCCGGGGAAAGAAGCCACTTTTCTGAGACGTTTTTCTTTGTTATCTAAGTCTTGCAAATCTTCAAATGCTACCTGAGAGCTTTTCATCTGTAGTTGTTGGAAAGTCTTTTTTATTTTTCCAAAGCAAAACCAAAAAACCAAACAAAACAAAACAGAAAAAAAAAAACAAACAAACAAAGCAGAGAGGGGAGAGGCCAGGTTTTCTTGCGAACGCACACCCTGTCTTTAGAAACAAAGATCTGTGTGTACTTTGTCATGAGCAGCCGTGGAAAGAAAGGCCAGGGCTGGCCGTGGTTTCGGTGTTCATCATTGTGGGAACTGCAAAGCCAGCCTCTGTGGCCTTCAACCAGAAAGTCCCTGGTCATCTCATAAGAAGCCACGTAAGGGTGAAGTGGAGGCTACCAAGAGGCCGACCTCCAGGGCGTGGGGTGGAGAAGGAGGACAGGGTGCAGGCTCCAGGAGCCCGCGGTTTAGCTGGGTGGAGGCTGATGCTTCTCTAGGGGACTTGCGACACTACACCTGTCGGCCTGTGGTGGAACCATCACTTCCGGAGTCCTCCATGTCGGGCAAGTGCTTCATGCAGAATGCACGGAGGGTCTGCAGTCTTCACTCAGGGCTCTGAACGGTCACTCAGTAGAGACGTGGAAGGAAGATAAATAGCCACCGGAGTTAGCTTCGTTGAGACGCTTTTGGATTAGAAGTCTTTTGGGCTCTGTGGATGGATGGATGGCGCCCCCCACGCTCCAGCTTGGAAACGGGGATGGTGGCACATCTCCGGGGGCTGTACGAGGACTTAGAGGGGTATGCTTGGCAAGCTCCCAGCTCTCGACGCAGTGCCCGCTGGTCTCCGTTATGACCTGGCAGAACTTTCCATATCGTGGAAAATGAACACAAGTAGAAAATACTGACTCAAAGAAAATACTATCGCAGATGGTTTTTTGTTCCACATCAGAAACGAAAGGCTGGACGTTGTTTTATGATGAACATGGGGAGCCTGGGACCATCTCTTGAAAGACCGTGTGGGCTGCAGACCCCGCTCTCAGAGGGTGCGTCCTGGGCGGGGAGCCTGGCTGGGGGCTGCGGGCGGGGACGGCTTCCATGTGGGGAAGAGGGGCCTGGTCGGGAGCGTGGGGCTCCAGCCCGCAGAGCGGCACCGATGTCCTTTCCTGCCCTCTGCTCGGGAGGGCGGCGGGCCGGCGTGTGCCACTGCGGCCTCCTCGGTGGCCGCGAACAGAATGAAGCACACGGGGGTGTCTGGCCGCTGGTGGCCGCACGGTAATTAATTACACACGGTGATCTCATGGATCGTCAGGACAATCCTCCCATACTCCAGAAAAGAGGGAAATGGGCCCGGCCTGTATGACATCACACGTCTAGTAATGGGCTGGCTGGACCCTAGGTCGCCGGACCCGAAATCCGACCCTGTCACAAAATGCTCCCTTTAGCGAGTGATTCCACATTAAAACGGTAGTGAGAAGTTGGCTTCAGAGTCTCAGGGCAGGTTTGGATCCCGGATCCCTGCACTTGCTCGCCCCTGTGAACGGCTGCCCAGCACGGTGCAGGCAAGGTGCAGCTTCCTGGTCCCCTACGGGCAGGTAGAGGGGGCGGGGGGCGAGGGAGGAGACCCAGGCCCGGTGTGGGGTGCGTGCTTCCTCCGGCCGCGGTGGAGGGCCTGTAGGGACACTGCTCCCTTTCTCTTTAGTGTCCCCAGGCACGAAGCTCCTGACCATAGCGTGAGGGTGTGCAGCAGCGGTCACCACGGAGGTGGCTGATTGCAGGGGTGACGCGGCGTGACTTCTCAGAGGGCCCGGAACGGTACTATGTTTGGACTCAGAAAGTGTCCCCAGGTCATTTCGTTTGCATCGGTGAGAGGGTGTGTAGAATGGGAGCAGCCGTTGGGGGAGACGTTCCCGTGTGCCAAGCGCTGCAGATACGGTCTCCTCCCTCAGTTCTTAACACCAGAGCAGGCGCGGTGGCAGAGGCTGCCGGCCAGCTCTCCGGGGACGGGCATGGGAAAAAGCCCTGCTTTGTGGTGTTCGTTGATTTCCACGGTATAAACGCTTTTATCGCCGCTGATTTCATGCTTATTGGCAGTTTAACGCAACGTTCCTGAGCATTTACTTACCAGGCAGCTCTCGCGAGCCAGGGGCCGGCTCCAGCACGTCCACAGACGTGGGAGGGGAGGAAGTCGAGGCTTAGAGGTCACGTGGCTCGCCCTCGAGGATGGGTCCTCTTCTTCACCTCCTCCTGGCCCCGGCTGACCCTGAGCCCAGAGGTGAACTTGTCCATGTTCAAGGCCGGGGAGGACGATATCTCTCGGTTCAGCTTCCCGCTGCCCCAGGCGAGGCGGGGGCAGCCGGCCTTGGAGGGCTGACTTGCTCTGGACACATCGCACGGCGCCCTGGCTCCGTCTCCTCCTCCTCCTCCTCCTCCTCCTCCTCTCCGCCGGCCCTGAACCGGCTTGCCGCCGGTGCCCGTCTCGTCCTCAGCGCTCCGGGGGTCTGTCTCTCCTCTCGCTGACCTTGAGGAGGCCGCTCTGACAGGCGGCGAGGCCGGCAGAACGCTTGAGAACTTGGAGGGAAAGTCAGAGGGAAGAATGGCACTGGAAGAGAGGCGACATGCTGCTCTGCTTCTGCCCGTGCTCCCCAGGGCCCAGTCACCCCGACCTCACGGATGTTACAGAACCTTCAAGGTCTTTCTCCACGTGGGGCCCTCGCGCTGCCTGGAACGCTCACCCTTTGGCTATTCCCATCACTGGCTTCTCCTGGGCCGTTAGAAAGCCTTCCCGGATCACCCCATCCCGTACAGCACCTGCTTTCCTTCCTGGCGTTAGATCATCCTGCAACTGTTTAATCTATGGGTTCACTATGTGTTCATCCAGACACGTTGTGATTGTTTTAAAATGAGTCCCACATTCTTTGCCCGTCCTTCCTTCAAAGGCAGACCCTAATTCCACTCCTTCTGGATGTGCGCTGGGCTTAAGGTTGCTAAGAATGTGTCGGATAGAACATGGCAGTAGTGGTGGCGTTAGGCTCAGGCTGGGTCATAAAACAAATGGCTGCTGCCCTTCCACCTCCCCTGGCTCTCTCTCTCTCAGCTGTCTCCAGGGGAAGCCAGACACCACATTGGGAGGATGCTCAAGCAGCCCCACGGGGAGGCCCACAGGGGGACGAATGCATGCTGCCTCCCATCGACACCTAGCACCGACTCGCCAGCTATGCCAGTGACTCCCTCGGAAGCAGACCCTCCAGCCAGCTTGAGCCTTCAGCGGACTCCAACCCCAGCCAACATCGAACGGAACCTAACATAATCCTGAGCCTGACATGCCTGGCCCAGCCGGTCCCGAATGCATTATTCACAGAAACTGCCAGAGATCATGTCTCTTGCTCTTTTAGGCCATGCAGTTTTGGGGTGTTTGTTATGCAACAATGGAAGATTAGTATATACATTAAAGTGCTATCATTGTCCTCTTAGTACGAGTAAGGAAACCGAGGCGCAGAGAAGTTAAATGACTCACCTGAGGTCACACACACAGTCAGAATTTGGACAGAGGTGGTCGGACCCCACAGCACATGCCCCTAACTGCTACACTCTACTATCTCCCCTCAGGTGAGTTGCCGTCCTCAAACCATGCATCACGAATAAGGGACTGATTGGGTGGTGGGAGGCACAAGGCCCTCCCCTCTGCAGACAGGACAGAGGCCGCTGACAGGGTACAGACAGGGCCTCCTGACACCGCCCAGCTGTCACGTGCCAGTGCCCCTGCTGTGTCTGCTTTGAGACTGTCTTCTATCACCTGTGTCCTGTCTGCAGCCTTCCAGATGCAAGGACACACCTTGCCTCAGAACTGGCTGGGCCCCCTGTCATCCAGACCAGGAGGCCTGAATGGACAGGGTGCAGCCACCTTTCCTTCCTCACCTGTGCTGGGGGTGGAATGCCCCTTGCCACACACGTCATTGGAGCTAGGCGGCTTGAGGCCTGAGCTGAGAAGGGAGTGGCCAGATGGCCCTGGGCCGACTGCCTGGGCTCAAGGGGCACGGCTGGAAGGTGACGAAGGCTCTGGAGGACAGACGCAGCCCGTGAGCCCTGGGGGTCTGGGTTCCAGGCTCAGGAAGCTGGGCTGGCAAATGTTGCCATGGATGCTCCTTAGAGGGAGGGCAAGTAGTGGTGTGTGCGTGCATGTGTGTGTGCATGCATGTGTGTGTGTGTGCATATGTGTGCAGCATGCATGATATTTTTCAATGCATGCTGTGTCATGTACAGCATGCTGTGTGCATGCATGTGTGCAACATGTCGCTGATGTATTATTATGTATGTGAGGCATGTGGTGTGCATGTGTGATGTGTGTGCAGCATGTGATGTGTGTGCGTGTGAAGTGTGGTTGTGCACGTGTGCACATTTGCATGCACACACATGCTCACTGTGCTAACCTGCCTTACGCCTTTTACCCCGGGGTCTGATGAAGTCCGGCGGGGGAAGCAGGCTTCTCCCCTGGGCGGGCCTTCTGCTCTGTGCTCACGGGCATGCCAGCAGGGCAGGTGGCTCTGCGTGTCCTGGGGTCCTTGCTGGGCCCACTCCTGGGACCTCTGTGCCCACTGGCGGAGGAAGGACTCACTTCGCCACTCCCTGGTCTGACTAGGCGGCCTGGGCAGCCCCAAGGACTAAGGCCTGGGGCGGCGAGGCGCAGTGTTTGTGAAGTCACTTTGGTAGCTAGTAATCGGCCATGGAGAGAGCGTTTACACCAGGGAAGTGGTCAAACACAGCCCACCCAGGCTCGTTTGCTGTTTTGTTGATTGTCACGGTCAGTGGTTTTGACTCAAGGGCAAATTTGGCCCCAGGGGACATTTGGCAATGTCCAAAGACACCCTTGATGGTCACAAAGTGGAGTGTTGGTGGTGGTGCTATTGGCCTCTAGTGGGTGGAGTCCAGGAGTCCTGGTAAACATCCTACACGCACAGGACGCGCCCGCCACGGCGTAGACAGAGTCTCTGGGCGGAAATGTTAGCTGTGAGGCTGAGAAATTCTCGTCTAGATCTAAGGAAGTCGCGGGACCTTATTAATAATGGAGATCAAATTTAAGCGTGTCTCGTACCTGTACCTGTCCCATTGTGAATAGCACAGGAAAACTGAAGTAGTCTTCTAGTCTTTGAGAACCATTGTTTGATTCAGTAAAGAAGTTTGAGTCAGTAATGGATGAGTGAAGTTCTGACATGTAGCTCCCTTTTCTCCGTCTCACTAAATGAAGATCTCAACCAGGATTCACGCCGGAACCATACTCCTTTGTCGATTGCAACCATATTTTGGTTTTAGAAACAAATATTCAGCAAAATTCGAGAAAAGCGTTCTGTAAGAATCGATTTGCTATGTGAAGTTTGCAATAGAAATTGTCATGTGTATTATTATTTGTAGCCTGTGTGCAATATATCCTTTAAAATTTATTATAAGTGTGTGTGTGTGTGTGTGTGTGTGTGTGTATGTGTGCACATTAATTTTCCTGGAGAGCCTGTTGATAAACATTTACTGGCACGCCATTGTTTAGAAGCTGCAAAGTTATCTGATGTTGCATGTGGTGCTCTCACTCTGTGTCCTACACAATATGTTCATGAATTTTGCATCTCGAGAAAGTGCAGTGTGGTTCTGGGCAGCTGGCTCCTGGGGAGGATTGGGTAGGGATGGATGCAAATGCATGCATGGGCTGGCTTCAGGGGTGGGTGGAACAGGACGCCTCTCTTGCAATGGCATTTGGGCACACTGAAAGCTTACCCTCCGCTCCTTAATGTCCCCTCTGGGGGCCTGTCTCCAGGGTTTCACATGAGCCTTTTGGGAGATAGGTGAGTTGCCCCTAGGCTAGGGCGGGATGGGGGTGGGTCACGTAGTACTTGCCTGGAGTTTTGTCGAGATTTCGATCACGCATTTAGTCTCTGAGATCCCGTTATAGTCCACGTGGAACAGAGGAAATGGTAAATGGGCCCTGTAACCTTTGATAGCGGAAATGGGATGGGAAGCCTTAGGCGTAAGATGTCGATGTGGGGTACTCCGACGAGACCCCAGACAACGGAAGCCATCGTGAGGGGACATGGCACTGAGGAAACGTGGGGAGGGCTTTCAAGGAAGGGAAGAGGCGCTCTTCACCTGCTTTCCAGTTCCGGCAAAGAAAACGAAGACTGAATGTAGCCCAAAGGGGTGCAACTCCCACGAAGCCAGCCTTGATATTCGGAGGGGCTCCTCGCCCCCGAGGTACCTCCTCTTGGTGCTAGGCACCCTGCATATGGGATCAGAATCATTCTGAACCTCAGACCTGATGACATGAAGAATTGTGGGCCACACATCTTGGTCCAGATGAGAAAGAAGGGACAGGGAAGGATTCAAGTTGCCTTGTTCTCACCCCAGAGAAATCCTCAGTGTGTGTCGCCATTTGTAGCATTGTGGCATGTAAGACCTGCAAGGGAACTTTGAACTTTCTAGTTCAAATACTCCTCTCACGGAGAAGGAAGCAGAGCACTTAGCCACCTGTCCCGGGGGGAGGCGGGGCCACCCACCCTCTCGCCACTTCCCAGCCAGGATGAGAAGGATGGGGACATTAGACACCCAGAGGGAAGAGACGGTGGTCAAAAGGTTTGTTTTTCCTCTCCCTCCAAAAATCCCGAAGTTGCCTTTTATAAGATTCTGAGATGAGAATTTCAATTTATTTTTCATGTTTCTACTAAAAGAGTGAATTGATTAGATTTCAGCTTAAATCAGTGTTTGTATTTTATACACCAAAGCTTGGAAAATGATCTGTACTTAGAGGGAGACACAGAAGTCTGGAGGTCTGGGAAATCATATGTGAGAACTGAAAACCTTTTTAGAAATGTGGGCTTTCATGCAAATTATATTTGCAAAGGACTCGGGTAAAAATTTTAAATTAAAATACTGTAGGTGGCTGTATGTGGATTTTTTTATTTTCAAGTGTCTGTATGAGTCATCGTGAGTTGTCTGACTTTTTCTTCTCAGCCATATGTCAGCCTATTTGTCCTTCCCAAGCTGATTGGTTAGTAGAGTGAATTCTCTGAGGCCGTCCCATATAGGTCACTGTGACATGGCAGTCCGGGACAAATACTGTATGACATGTCAATCATGGACATCTACCACGTGACCCGGCAGTCAGGGACATCTCCGGTGACATGATACTCAGGGCCATCTACTATATGACATGGTGGTCAGGGACATTTGGGGGTATTCAGGGAACTCTCTGAGGGACTATGCTTTTATTTTGGCTTCTGAATTTATGCATTAATAACAGCACAATAGGAAGGCATCTGAGCTAGTTTAGGAGCAACTACACTTCTATCTCTAAAATTTCTGGCAGTCTCTTATTTTCACCAAATTATCGAGCTAGAGGAAAAAATAAGGAAGAAGAAAAATGAAAAACTGAGCAACCGAAACGAAACAGTTGCATCCACAAGATGGGAGTGGTCTTAGAGTTACATAATACACAGAATCAGGGGCCCTCACTCTTCCTGCTGTTTTGTAAAAGGCAGAAGCGAATCTTTACAATGTGCCACAGGCACTGTGTGATGAGTTTGTCGCACTTGATTTGTTTAATATGTATATGCTCTTCAGTATAGGTATTATCTCTAATAAGCACAGGAGGGGACAGATGACGGGCTCGGGGCGGAGCTTCTGGTATGCAGTTGGCCCGGAAGTCATACACAGGGCTGCTCTCTATGCTCTGTTGTCCAACCTCCTGTTAGGACAAGGCGGGTGACCCAGGAAATGGCAAAGCACGACTGAACGGAAAGGGGCACTTATCTCTTGAGTAGGTGTAGAAGCATGTCTGTGGGATGCCCAGCTATTTGAGGGTGAACCTGCAGCTCAGGTGGAAGTTTACCTGTGGAAAGGTGTAGTCCTGAGGGGGAACTATCAGTGGCGATGAATCAGCCCGAGGAACCCCAAGCGAGGAAGTGACCGTGAGTGTCGCGTGGGTGGTGGCTGACCGAACTGCATTGTGGTTAGAGACGGCGGTCAGCCCTTCGTCTCTGAACTCTGGTCTCCCCAGCACAGTGAATGTGGTTTCCTCCTCTGCGGGGGCCGTGGGGTCACCAGGCCCAGGCACAGCGTACGGTGGTTCGCTTGTCCCAAGGGCAGACCAGTGCTGACCAGCTGACTAACAGGTGGGTGACGTCCCGAGGGGTGAGGGTGAGGGCGTAAGGCTGAGGTTAAGCTGCACTGAGGCTATGTCAGTTTGGACAGCCCCGCACGTAAAGGTCGCTTCCCGTTAGAAGTCACAGATGGAAACTGAACTCTGCTCCCCTGGAAGCGCGTGGTCACGGGCACAACGTGCTCATGTCTCCGCCGGCCTCTGGCCATGGATGCCACTCGCTCAGACATTCCATCCTGCCTCGTTTTCAGTTTCATGCAGTTGTAGACTTTTTATTTTTTATTTTTATTTCTTAGGCGAGGCAACCCTTGGTTGACCTCACAGAATGCAAGGACCTTGTCAGTTTACAATCTCTTATTTTTAAATTTTTTACGCCTGCAGCATCTGGTCTTCCTAGGCGGTCTCCCATCCAAGGACTAACCAGGCCCGACCCTGCTTAGCTTTTGCGATCAGACGAGATTGAGCTTGTTCAGGGTGGCACGGCCGTAGACCAAGTGTAGACTTTTTAAGTTGAGAAACACTTAAGAGCTGATTTGGTCCTGTTTTCAATTTTTTTTTAGTAGCAGAACTTTTTTTTTTTTTTCAAATATGATTTCACATAGAAACTCAGTGCTTGAAATAGATAAAGCCGAGCATCTCTGGGTGAGATGGTGGCTGAGATGCCGAACCTGACCCCTTGCGTGTCCTTTACCTCTGAGAAATTTCAGCGCCCCATAGAACAGAATTTGAAAATTGCTGCAAGGTAGGGAATTGATTGGGAAGGAACCGGATCCTGAAAATTAGAATGGGGACGTGTGAGGAGAGCCTTATGAAACGGGGGTGTCGAATTCCTAAATTCTGCCCAGTCTTTTTTGCCAACAGAAGCGGCCCTCTCAGCCCTGTTCGCCTCACTCTGCCTGAAGATGCTGTAATGGCCGCCCCCAGGACGCTTCCCTTGCAGGACACTGCCGCTTCCCTTCCTGCCGTTGACACAGGCTGTCCAGGCAGGAATTCTGGGTGTAGTATTTTATCTCGAGGGTTAGAAAGGGCCTCTGCAGGTTTGTTTATTGGTTTGGCTAAAAACATAGAGTCAAAAGTGGCCTAAACTAAATGAAGTTGAAGCATCAGCACTGTACTCTGGAGGAAGGTAAGGCATGTCAAGATATCCTTTTTAAGGTGAAGGATAAATTGTTGAACCTGGCCCCTCCTACAACCCAAAGCGAGGCACGAAGCCTACGGGCTTGTTTAGATTTTGGGGGCAACGTATTTCTTGCTTGGGTTTGCTGTTCAGTCTCGTTTATTGAGTGGCCTGGAAAGCTGCTGGTTTTGAGTGGGGCCCAGGACAAGAGAAGGCTCAGCAACAGGTCCAGGCTGCCACGCAAGCTGTTCTGCCGCTTGGGCCATATGATCCATCATATCTGAAGCCACATGCCTGAAGTGCCAGTGGCAGATAGCGATGCTGTTTGAAGCTGTTGGCAGGCTTCTACAGCTGAATCACAGTGCAGAGCCTCACTGTTTTGTAGCAAAGCCCTGCTGCCCTCCTTTTGAAAAAATCTTTGACCTATTATTTAGTAAAGATGCAACACTTCACCATGGGCCACTGAGTTACTATGCGAACTCAGCTGTCTGTCACGAATTGGTTATTGTCTGATCCACCAAGCCATGAATGGAAGAGACATGTGTAGGAGATGGGTATTATATGACAGTGGCGGAAACTTTAGTCGGCGCATATGGTTGTTCATTTTATCTGGAAGGAGAAATGGCCAGGGATGTGAGGCTATACAGATTCATGGGCCATGGCCAGTGGCTGGATAGAAAGAGACTTAGAAAGAATGTGATTAGAAAATTGGTGACAATAAGTCTGGGAAGAAGAAAGTGATAGATTTCTCTGAATGGGTAAAGAATGTGAAAATATTTATGTCCCAAAGAAATGCTCATCAAAGGGTAACGTCAGCAGAGGACGATTTTAATAACTAGGTGGACAGGATGATCTGTTCATGGACACAAGTCAGCTTCTTTCCCTAGCCACCCCTGTCATGGCACAATGGGCTCGTGGACAAGGTGGCCACGGTGGCGGAGATGGAGGTTATGCCTGACTCAGAATCACGAGACCACCTGCCTACAGTCACTGACAAACATCCAGTCTATGAAAAGCAGATTGGGTCAATGTGGGTTCCCCAACATGGCACCATCCCATGAGGGTGGTCAGCCCATTACCTGGTGGCAGATTGATTACATCAGACACTTCCACTGTGGAAGGGACAGCACTTTGTTTTTACATGAATAGATACTTAGTCTGGGCTTGCCTTCCCTGCGTGCAGTGATTCTGACCAAACTACAACCTGTGGATTCAGAGACTGGCACATTGCCGTCATGATACTCTGCGGAGCATTGCTTCTGATCAAGGAATTTACTTCACAGCAAATGAAGCGTGGTCATGGCCCCATGCTCACGGAATTCACTAGTTTTACCATTTTCCCCATCATCCTGAAGCAATGGGCCTGATATGATGATGGAATGGCCTTTTAAAGACTCCGGTACAGCATGAGCTGGGTGGGAATGCTTGGGCAGGGCCCTCTGGGATGTAGCACACGCTCTACGTCAGCCTCCGATATAGGGTGCTGTTTCTCCCATGGCCAGGACTCACAGATCTCTCCTGTCACCCCTAGTTAACCACTAGCCACACATTTACTCCCCATCCTCTCATCCTGAGGCTCTGCTGGTCTAGAGGTCTTAGTCCTAAAGGAAGTAATACGTCCACTGGGAGGCACAACGATCCATTGAGCTGGAGGCTGTGACTGCCCCTGGCGTCTTCGGGCACCTCGGGCCTCTGAATCAACAGGCGAAGAAGGGGGTTAATGTCCTGACTGGAATGATCGATCCTGATCCCCAGAGGGAAACGGGATTGCTACTTCACAATAGAGGGAGTGAAGAGAATGTCTGGAATACAGGCGATGCTTGAAAGCATCTCTTAGTACTACCACGCCCCGTAATTAAAGTCAACAGAAAATTACAAAACCCAGTGCTTGCAAGACTGATAATGGTCCAGACTCTTCAAGAGTGAAGATTCGACTCACTTCACTAGGTGAAGATGGTTGTCCTTTAGATCCATCAACATGGCTAAGCTACGGTCCCCAGTTATGTCATTCAAACACGAATCTCCAAGTTGCTGTGAAGGTATTTTGTAGATGTGATTGAATTTTATAATCAGTCCTAAGTAAAGAAGCTATCCTAGATAATCTGGATGGGTCTGATTCAATCAGTAGTAAGCCCTTAAAAGCAGGGCCGAAACTTCTCTTAAAGAAGGAATTTTGCCTGCGGACAGAAGCTTTAGCTTGTGCCCAAGAACGCTAGCTTGCTCTTCCTGAAATGCTCTGTGTTTTTCAGGCTCGCCTCCGCAATTACGGTAACCAGGTCTCTGCAGTAAGTATCTTAATACATGTCTCATACTGGTTCTACTTTGCTGGTAAATCTTGACTGACACACTTGATCCAGCCTTCTAGCGGGTGTGCAGAGAATCTTCTCATCGATCTTGGACGTGGGGCTTGAAGCACTGCTGGATCCGGAGACTTTCCAGATGGTTAATTTTGATTATAGTAAATAATGTTGTGGTGTCTCCCTAGGTTATAATTAACGGTTTTTTAGTTGAGGTTGATATAGTTCTATGTACATCACTTTGAACTTCTCAAAGTACGCTTTTTGGGAAAAAAGAGGCAGGGCATTCTCTAGCCAAATACATCCGAGAAACAATGTTAAAGCGATTTGTTTATTTTAGGAGTTCTCACAGCCTTTACAATGCTGTCGGGCACGAGAGGCCCCAAAGCAAACATAATACGAGATGTTTCCCAATCTTATTTGAATATGGAAAAATCCCCCCTGCCCCCACAACCCCGTAGGTATCGCAACTCTAGAACTGCATGAGAGATATTTTAGAAAAAACTTATCCACACATCCATGGGCCATAAACAAAATTCTGAATGGGAAGTATCTCATCTCATTAGTTTGCCTCTAATTTCACCCATGGTAAATTATCGTTAGGCCACGATCCTACTTTTAAAGACATTTTATAATAAAAACGAAGAATCGAAAACTAAAGAGTACTCCAAAATTATATTTGAAAAAAGAATCTTCATATCCCAATCCGCCCCAAAAAACCCAAACCCCAGTGGAAAGAGAGCGTGCTGAGAATTTATTATTAGTTGCACATATTATGTTTATACCCAGTTGGTGAAGTGGAAATCTAGTTTGTACATTTGGAATTCCCTGATAGAAACACACACACACGCACACACACACACATATGAATGCTTGCATAACATTTTTTACAGTAGAAATTCAAGCGATTTACAGTAACAGAAGATGGAAATTACTTTTTTAAAAAAAAATTCAGGCACTTAGTACTTATTTTAGAATGATCATACCCTTAAATCTACTCTATGACCTTCCCAACAGTGAAAAAAAAAAAAGAAACAAACAATGTTGCAAAATGAAATATTCTAAATGAGTTCAATTTTAAAAGACTAAATTATAAAGCTCAAGAGGTTTGGGTAGAATGCCTTATGATTATGCTACCACCTGAGTATTTTCCAGTTTCTGTCTGTGTAGCATATGTTTCTCTTGCTCTGCAGTAGCTTTCAGCCAAAAAATTGGGGGAATTTACTTGGCTTTCTTTTCATCTTTACTTTTATGCTTTTTACGTCTTTTACTTCCCATTCTAAAAATTTTTAAATCTTTACTAAATCTGATCAGGTACATTGAAAACACCATACACAGATAATTTACGTGTTTTAGTAATATAAAGGGATCTGCCACCAGTTCTTAAGCTCATACCGTGTATGCTGAATCTATGCTATGCCACAGCCTTAACTCAACGAAGATACCGTGAAATGATTGCATCTTCTTGGGAAAAATTACGAGTTCACGTGAAAGGTCTTTTTCATCCATAATACACTAGCAAAATCATAATTAGTGAGGAAAAAAAAAAACAAACCAAAACCCCACATCTTTTTCCATGCTCACCCACTGCTCTACCAAGCTACTTAGCAGCCCCAGGAAGTCTCAGGGCTGCCTGGGTTTCTGTGCTCCTGGGGTGTGGCTATGCGGTGCACTGTATACAGTAGGCTCTTTGTGGACGGTGGTCTCTGCTTGCTGTTTCCTTCACCCTGTGTTGCCTGGGAGAGTCGCTTTCGTGGGGTGGGAGGTGGCAGGTGGATCAGAGGCTCCAGGGTTCAGTGGAGGCAGCATTCTGGGTTCCCCTGGGCAAGTCACTCACCGGCTTGTCTTCATTACCAAGGGCGGGGGGCGTGTCCTGCTTATCCTGATCCCCCAGCACCAGGAAGTTCCTGGTAAGGACAATATGGCTGCTGTTTCCTCTTCTTGTGAGTCAGGAATCAAGGTACCGTGGCTTAATAATATTATCTAAGTTTCAGGTGTACAACATCATAAATCGATATTTGTATACCCTGCTGCATGCTCTCCACCAAAAGTCTCGTTTCTGTCACCATACATTTGACCCCTTTACCCATTTCACCCTCCCTCCCCGCTTCTCCTCAGGTAGCCACTGATCTGTGCCTGTGTCTGTATCCATAAGTTTGTTTTGGCTTTGTTTTATTTGTTTGCTGGGTTTCTTTTTTTCTCATTTTTATATTCCACATATGAGTAAATTATATGGTGTTTGTCGTTTCTGTCTGACTTATTCCACTTAGCATTATACCCTCAAGGTCCATTCATGTTGTCACGAATGACAATATTTCATCTTTTTTACGGCAGGGTAATCCCTGTGTTCATTGCAGCCTCATCTACAATAGCAAGACCTGGAAACAACCCGAGGCCCCTCCCCACGAATGAACGGAGAAAGACATGCTTTTCGTACACGTGGTGGAGGTGGGTTCTTCGGAGGGAAGGATGGATGGCTGCTGTCTTTGGAAATCGTTTTCTTAACGTGGAGACTGGGATTTAACACGTCGTACACTGCACCGTCGTCCCTTTGTCTCCGGCCGTCCCACGTGGGCACCAACGCCTGCTTCGGGGCTAACAGCACATACTCTTGTCCTCTCATCATCCTGGGTGACTGCTGCTGCATCCCTCCTGAGTTCCCCACCTGGTCTTGGATTTCTGAGGATGCTCCCTATAGCTCCAGTTAGGTCCCCTCCAGGAGGCTCACCTTCTGCATGGCCACGCCTCTTCATTCTGTACTTGGGCTCCCTAGTTTTCTTTACCCTCTGGCCCCCTAGGGGTCGTCTTGGTGCTGTGATTTTCCTGAACACTTGTTTTGCCCACATCCTTCCCTGTTTATCAAACCAAGTCTTTACCTGAGGACACTGAAGATCCTGATTACCCATGTCTTGCCATTACCTGCACCGTGGAGGTTAAAAGCAAGGATTCTGGAGTCAGAAGGTGGGTTTGAAACCTGGCTCTGCCCCCTGATTATTGTGTGACCTCAGGCAAGTTTCTGAATCCCTCTGGGCCTCATTTTCCTCACCTACACAATGGCAATATGTCATATACTTTATAGGATTGTTTAAGATGCTAGATAGTTGTTTGTGGTGAGGTTTTGGGAGATAATAGCAGTTCACACTCATGCAAGCTTATGCTCGGCTTCAACCGAAGGTCATTGCTCCCGCCCCTCCCCCATCTGCTGGGTCCCACCTCCGCTGTCCTCTTCTCAACCCTCTTCAAGTCCGACTGGCCTTACTCGGCAGTGATCCAGAGCTTGCATTCGACCCTTAGAACCAGTCCCCGGCTGCATTACTTTACCCTTGGATTGTTATATTTGCCGCTTGCAAATACAACAATCTCTTTCTCTTCTCACAGACATGGTCTGTGCTGTGCTTTCCAGCACTTAGAATACAGCTGAGCTTCTGGGTAGCATTTTTTTTTAATTAAGAATTAAATACTAAGTATTATGCTTAGTTAATTAAGGGGAAGAACTGGCATTTCTCTCTGTTAAGTTGAATTGCATTTTTAAAGATTAGTATGAAGT
>NW_024355205.1:34686332-34781035 GCF_902729225.1 Pteropus medius
CACTGATCTGTGCCTGTGTCTGTATCCATAAGTTTGTTTTGGCTTTGTTTTATTTGTTTGCTGGGTTTCTTTTTTTCTCATTTTTATATTCCACATATGAGTGAAATTATATGGTGTTTGTCGTTTCTGTCTGACTTATTCCACTTAGCATTATACCCTCAAGGTCCATTCATGTTGTCACGAATGACAATATTTCATCTTTTTTACGGCAGGGTAATCCCTGTGTTCATTGCAGCATCATCTACAATAGCGAGACCTGGAAACAACCCGAGGCCCCTCCCCACGAATGAACGGAGAAAGACGCGGTTTTCATACATGCGGTGGAGGTGGGTTCTTCGGAGGGAAGGATGGATGGCTGCTGTCTTTGGAAATCGTTTCCTTAACGTGGAGACTGGGATTTAACACGTCGTACACTGCATCATCGTCCCTTTGTCTCCGGCCGCCCCACGTGGGCGCCGACGCCTGCTTCGGGGCTAACAGCACACACTCTTGTCCTCTCGTCATCCTGGGTGACTGCTGCTGCATCCCTCCTGAGTTCCCCACCTGGTCTTGGATTTCTGAGGATGCTCCCTATAGCTCCAGTTAGAAGGTGTCCTCCAGGAGGCTCACCTTCTGCATGGCCACGCCTCTTTATTCTGTGCTTGGGCTCCCTAGTTTTCTTTAGCCTCTGGCCCCCTAGGGGTCGTCCTGGTGCTGTGATTTTCCTGAACACTTGTTTTGCCCACATCCTTCCCTGTTTATCAAACCAAGTCTTTACCTGAGGACACTGAAGATCCTGATTACCCATGTCTTGCCATTACCTGCACCGTGGAGGTTAAAAGCAAGGATTCTGGAGTCAGAAGGTGGGTTTGAAACCTGGCTCTGCCCCCTGATTATTGTGTGACCTCAGGCAAGTTTCTGAATCCCTCTGGGCCTCATTTTCCTCACCTACACAATGGCAATATGTCATATACTTTATAGGATTGTTTAAGATGCTAGATAGTTGTTTGTGGTGAGGTTTTGGGAGATAATAGCAGTTCACACTCATGCAAGCTTATGCTCGGCTTCAACCGAAGGTCATTGCTCCCGCCCCTCCCCCATCTGCTGGGTCCCACCTCCGCTGTCCTCTTCCCAACCCTCTTCAAGTCCCACGTCCTCTCTGACTGGCCTTCCTCGGCAGTGATCCAGAGCTTGCATTTGACCCTTAGAACCAGTCCCCGGCTGCATTACTTTACCCTTGGATTGTTATATTTGCCGCTTGCGAATACAACAATCTCTTTCTCTTCTCACAGACATGGTCTGTGCTGTGCTTTCCAGCACTTAGAATACAGCTGAGCTTCTGGGTAGCATTTTTTTTTTATTAAGAATTAAATACTAAGTATTATGCTTAGTTAATTAAGGGGAAGAACTGGCATTTCTCTCTGTTAAGTTGAATTGCATTTTTAAAGATTAGTATGAAGTGACATTCACAACCGCATATCAGTTGTCACTTTTCGGAATCACGTAACACAAATCTTGCCTATTCGCTCAAAGGAAATACAGCGTCTGGTGCAGACTTCTCAATCTGGCTCTTTTACCAATGTGCTAGGTACTTGTCGATAGAAAGACATGCTTCGTAGGGCGGAATCTTTTACAGAAGAAAGCAAAGCAATGGATTCCCGCAGGTGGACCCTGGGTCACCACCTTTGCCTGTAGCCTGTGGAATCAAGAGCCAGAGGCGTCGTTACTCCCCGCGGGTCAGACGCCCAGGAATGACACTTGTCTTAGAAGAACGGGAAAACATGGATGTTTTTAACCATCGAGCGGGTAGCAGGCATTTGAAAAAAGAAGGGAAAACGTGACCCAATGTACTATGTGGCCAGTCTGCTTTTTCCATGCTAGAAAAAGAAGTGAGTGTGATGTACAGCAGAGGTTTCGTCTGAGCAGAAGCTATGTCCCTGGGGGCACCAATGCTGGTGGGACGATGATTCCGTCCCCAGCCAGGGCCTGCCGGGTGAGAATCCCCCGAGGAAGGGCCCGTTCCCCGCACCCGCTGCCGCTTTGCTTTCTCAGAGCTACTGTTCCCATATACCCGACCTTGGAGTCTCCGCTGTTCCGGAGAGTGTGGCCCTAGCCCTCCGAACATAGCCGCCTTTGCCTGGAGAACATCCAAAGATGTTCCTCTTCTGTATTTT
The DNA here is from genome assembly GCF_902729225.1 of Pteropus medius. NCBI lineage: Eukaryota > Metazoa > Chordata > Mammalia > Chiroptera > Pteropodidae > Pteropus > Pteropus medius. The sequence continues at coordinate 34,688,486 of NW_024355205.1, forward strand.
CTCGATTTTATATAATTAGCCTGTATTATTTTTATAACGGAAAAATAAGTCTCTATGTCAAAGGCAGCAACAGTATTGCTTCGGTTCATTAGTTCTTGTTCTTGAATTGACCTTAGAGACGTTTGTGCCGGAGAAACTACCTGGGCTGTCACATCCGTCCCAAACTCTGGTGAAACTCTTAGGTTCTCCAGACCCTGGCCCCTTCTCACCATATTGCTTTTTGTGTTCCAATATCCATCTTCTGTTTGAATCAAGACAATACCTCCCCATCTCCGGTATCCCCCAGTGTGAGTGTCCCTGTCTACCCTTGCCCGTCCCTGGCCCTCCCTTATCTCCTCGGTCCTACCTCTGCCCTCCCCTGGAGCATCCCATCAACTCTCCTACCTCTGTAATCCTGACCCGCCTGTCAAAGCTCATCTCTGATACACGACACTGTCCTGAACCACCTGCATCCATCCAGACACAGCTGTCTCTTCTCTGAATTATTACTGCCCTTCTTACCTGCGATAATGATATAGCGCCTTGCCTTTGAACAGCTCTTTCGGTTTTCAGAGCATGTCCACACCTACGACGTCATCTTGGGGCTGGGGTTAGGGTGAGGAGGGCGAGGCATTCACTCTCAGGGTGATGCCAGTGCTGGGTTGGATCTTGTCTTTGTTTAAAATGCTGGTATTTTGTTCACCATAAAATTTTTTTTTTGCATTCATTTTAATTTTCGAATCTAGTGCATTAAAATAGTATTTGTCTTGATTCCTGAGTTTTTTGGTGCTGATGCCTCACTCGCCTCACCCTGATCCCAAACCCTCTCCGCTCAGTCCTTAACAGCACCGGGAGGAGCGTGTGGGCGTCATGGGCCCGTTTTTCACGTGATGGAACTCTTCTCCCACTTGGTTCCAAGCTTCGTAGGGCAGCCCTGTCTGTAGGGGACGCTCCCCTAACCTTCCCAGGGCACAGGCTGAGGCACCTGTTGACGAATGGACTTCAAGGTGTCACAGTGTTATTGGGGGAAGCTGGTGATTCAGCTATATGGGGACCACGAGTTGTCAGAAGCCCAGCCATTGCCCCTGCGCATCTGCCTGGGGACCCGGTTGCATATCTAGGGAGGGAATTTTCTCTGCTTCAGTGGTTTAGCATCTATTTGGTGAGAGGGTCGCGGGGGCTGCCTGGGAGAGGATTTGCCTGAAAGAGCCCACTCGGGGTCCTGGGGAAGCTCAAAGACCGGTTGGGTCCCACGAGCTTCTGTTTCAGGCGGGAACAATCTCCTTCAGAAGAGCACGATGTTTTTATATGAGAACATAAGCTATTGATCCCGGGGCGACTGCAGCCTTCGGAGGTTTGCCTGCACAGCCACATGGCACCGAGACGGACATTTTGGAGTTGCAAATGAAATTGTGTGTGCTTGCTGGCTTCTGCTCTTGAAATAAAAACGTAACAGTGTACGCCTTTGAGTGTGGCTCTGTTGGATTCGGTGTGATTCAGGTCGGCTCACGGCTGGTTCTTATCCTACCAGGTTGTAGAGGCTTCTGGTGTCATCTCCCTACAGGTGTGTGTGTGTGTGTGTGTGTGTGTGTGTGTGTGTGTGTGTGTGTGTGTGTGTGTGGAGTGTGGAGTTAGCTTGGTGATGAAGGGTCCTGGACTGCCTGCTAGTCCTCTATTGGTCTGTGGTCATTCATTGGGAGATAGAGTGTGGATCAGAATGGTTACCTTGAGAGAATAAGATAAAGACGAGAATGTGCATATTATTCAGCTCTGAAAAGGAATGAGCTCTCAAGCCTTGAAAGATGTGGGGGAATCTTAGATGCCTGCCACTCAGCGAAAAAAGCCAATCTGAGAAGACTACAGACTGCATGATTCCAACTCTATGATGCTCTGGCAAAGACAAAACCATGGAGACAGGGAAAAGACCAGTGGTTGCCGGGGGCTAGTGGGGAGGGACCGATGGATTGATGGAGCGCAGAGGATGTTTCGGGCACAGAAAACACTCTGTGTGATCCTGTTATGGCGGATACGCGTCACTGTACGTGTGTCAAAACCCATAGAATGCACACCACCAAGAGTGAACCCTAAAGGAAATTGTGAACTTAATTGATAACAACGTTGGTTCACCAAGATTTTCCCACTTGTAACAAATGTACTGCGCTGATGCGAGATGTTAACACTAGAGAGACTGTATTTTATGCTCGATTTTTTTGTAGATCTAAAACGATTCTAGGAAAATGAAGTCAATTCGAAAGAAAGAAGGAGAGAAAGGAAGAAAGAGAGAAGAGAAGAGAGAAGCCTGTTTGTCCCATCCTCCCACGAAGGGCCTTAGCTCTTAGCACTGGGGTGAGAGGTTCCATGTGGCTGAGGCCCGGCTCCCGCGCGTGTGGAGACCGTTCACATGGCACGCTCTGCTCCCGTCAACTGGGCTCAGAATAGCCCCTTCCCTTTCCAGCCTGCCATCCATCCTGCACCCCATCAAATGACTTTTCGATACCGTGGGTCGTGACAGAAGCTTCTTGACACGACAAATGTTCCTCTGGGGATGTCAGGTTTGAGCTCTCTCTTTTACAGAGTATCAGGGCTGCCTCGATGGTGTGACAAATATTTTCGCACATGAGCATAATCCAAACCTTGGCAGAGGCTGGAGGGAGGAGGCAGACAAGGAGGTGTTTTCAGAGTCTCGCAGTGTTCGGTTTAGAAAGAAGTGTTTACAGCCTTGACATAGCAGCGCTGGAAGGTCGCAGAGCTGGAATTTGCCACTGACGGAGAAGGGATAACTCACTGTGACGGGGTGGGGTGGGGTGGGGGGCACAGGGCATCATGTGGAACATGGTGACAGTGACATCCGCCAACATTTCCCGTGTGCCAGGCACTGGACAGAGCACTTTACTAACATACACTTATTTCAACTGGGACAGCAACAGAAGTATCTAGCATTATCCCATTCTGAGAGGAGAAAACCGAGACCGGAAGGATCCAGTCACGGGGAAATGTCGCCTACTCAGCGAGAAGCACAACAGAATCCACCTCTGGTCTTCTAGCTCAAGAGTCTCTGGCCGGAGGATATGTGTCGGAACGTCTGTGTCGCCTGCCAGGCCTGATACCGAGCGCGTGGAGTTCTGCAGTCTCTCGACTGAAGGTGTCAGCGACCCTCGCTACTGGCGTGGACTGAACCGTTTATGTCCCCACCAAACCCATATGCTGAAACCCTCTCCCCCAGGGTGACTACTGGAGATGGAGACTCTGAGGACAGAATTAAGGTTATATAAGGTCACACGGGTGGGTCCCTGATCCCGTAGGGTTAATGTTCCTATAAAAAGAGACACCAGATTGCTCTCTCTCTGTCTCTATACTTCCTCCCTGAGGACAGGCCACGTGAGGGCAGGTGACAAGGCTGCACACTGGGAGAGAGGTCTCATCAGGAGCGGAATCGGCCAGCACCTCGATCTTGGACTTCTAGCTCCGGAACCGTGAGAAACAAGCGGCCGATGTTTAAGCCGCCTGCGGGGGGCTTTTGTTACAGCAGCGGGAGGGGACCGATCAGCTGTTCTCCTTGGAGCCACCTCGGCCGAGCGTGTAAGACCCCCGGTGTGTGCCCCCTTTCCTTCCAGTTCCTCTCACCCTCCCACTCACAGCTCTGCTTCCAAACATAAACTGTCCGCCACCGATAAATAGGGTGCCGTCATGTCCAAGCTGGGGCCTGGCCTGCCCTCGTCTTGCCAACTGTCAGAGTCTCCCATCCCAGAGCCCGTCCTCCCTGTACGGACCTCCTTCCCGATCTCAGCCAGACCCACCCCCCTGCCTCTGATGCTACAGGAAGTTTGAACTCCACAGTGGCCATGTGTAGGGGGATGAACAGTGGCCCCCAAATTCATGTCTGCCCAGAACTTCAGAATATGGCCTTATGAGAATAGGGTCTTTGCAGATGTAATTACGTTAAGGATCTTGAGATGAGATCAACCTGGATTTCGGGTGGTTCCTAAACTGTCCTGAGGATGAGATGAAGGAACAGAGAGACAGAGGGAAGAAGCCATGTGAAGTCAGAGGCAGAGATTGGAGTGACATGGCCACAAGTCAAGGAACACCAGGAGCCACCAGAGACTGGAAGGGGCGGGAAGGGTCCTTCCTTACAGACCTCAGAGGCAGTGCAACCCTTTTGCCAACTTGGTTTTGGAGTTCTGGCTTCCAGAACTGCGAGAGAATGAATTTCTGCTGTTTTCAGCCACCAAGTTTGTGCAATTTGTTATGGCAGTCCCGGAAACGAACATCCCCACACAGTACAGGTATTCGATTTCACACCTGCCCTTCAGGACAGGTGGCTCATCCTAGTTAGCATGGGGCCTCCCCAGCATCTTGACACCCAGTGAGTTTGCAAATGATTCCACTGTGCTGAGTCACAGTGGATATCCCCAGACTGCTCTCTGTCACTTGTCCTGCTGTTCAGAGGTCTAGGGTTGGGTCTGTGTTTCTCTGAACAGAATGTGAGCCTGCCAGGCTCTGGGGATGTGCGAATTGCTGGCAGAGCTGGATGTTAAAACTCCCAACAGCACCCCAGTTTCTCCATCTGCTTGTTATGACTTGTGTCTTAGAAATTCTCTCAGGAATCTCACAAAATGGTTCTTCTAGGCAACTTTAATTTCTTCCTCCAGAAACTCACTATGTTTCTTAGCTCTTCTAAGCCTCGACCTTTCAAGGGGATGTGTGATTCTGAGCACAGTTTGGGTCTCAAGAGTGAGAAGGACCAGGAAAACTTGGATTCCCAGTGAGTTCTGACCATTATCAAAATGCTCAAAACTCACTTAAAAGGAGATTTTAGACCAGCACTGTGCGAGCCAAGGGAAACCGACCCTGTTGGTAAGTAAACCACATGGCACTTTCTAAAGAGCCACATCGTACTCCCGTAATTAACGGGCATCTGTGTCTTGACATCCGGGAATGATGGTGCACGGAAATTGTAACCTTAGTGCGTTTTTTTGTTTTTTTGTTTTTTGTTTTGTTTTTTTTGCCGTCGCTATGTTTTTTGCTTATGTGTCGTTCAGACTGGCGCATGTGTGCATTGGTCAGGATGCGCGACGAACACACAGCGACACCTATCATTGTCGGGTGCTGACACTGAGCATACAAAGGTGAGCACCGAAGAATGTCACGAAACTTCATTTTCTCTTGAAAGAAGGAGTTGGTGACTGACGGCCTTTGCCATTCTGACCGCAGCCACAAATCCCCGCGTGGCACGGGTCCACCGGTCTGCCTCGGAACCCCGAGCTCGTGGGCGCGGGGCTAGTGGCACTTGCATAGAATGTTAATGGATACAGAAGCTGGGAATAAAACAGAAAAGATGTGCCTCACGCCACGAGACTCTGATGCTGATGATTTCCGAAAGCGTAAGAGAATTGGCCTACGAAAAATCGGCATGGGACTCTGAAACGGAGTTAGAAAAAACTGGCAGAAGACGTACGAGGAGTATCCATTGGAGTCACAAGTTTGAGCCTAGTCACGGGAAAGGTCAGAAATGTTTTCTTCAAGGTCACGAGTCCATCGGCAGTGCCTTTAATTAAGAATCCTGGGGTTGGATCGCCTCTACCCTCACGCCCGTGTCATTGCCACCCCGTGTGGAGAGACCCCTTCTTTCAGGTCCGGGACAAAAGGCTGACGTGATTATGGCCTGGCTTTCACATTTCTCAAGTGCCAATCACGTGCGGACCAGAGAAGGTGGGAAGAAAGGTTTGTTACGAGTCAAGGTTCTCGCTCCTGCCCATTTAATGCCACTCAGTGCTTATTGGTCCCTTAACAAGGCTGCCCATGGATGGCCTGGTTCCTCCAGAGTCCTGCACGACGTTTAGACAAATGATATTCATCAAAGTGCTTGTCATTTTTACTTTGAAGGAAGGGAAATATACGAAGATCTACCAGAGTCGGGGCCTCGCCCCCATAGCTAGTCATGGAATACAGAACTTCTTCTTGATCTTTTTGATGGAGTATAGGACGTTTACTTTAATTTTCGATGGAGAATCCCTTAAAGAAAAAAAAAAATGACCCTCATCATAGAGTCATCATCAATAAGATTAAAGCTTCTTCTGGAAGGTTTATCATTTCACTACTCTCAAGAAGCGCATAGTAAACGGTTACATCAACCTTGGTACCGCGCACACAGCCGGTCCCAGCCTCTTCCTCCCCAGTGCCCCTCCTCTCACTTTTGAGTCTTCCTGGCAGCCAGGAATGGCCATGGGACATAAGTGAACACCAGTCGAGGACTTACTTCCTGAAAAAATGACGTATATTTTTCGCATTTCTTTTTTCCTTCTCTCCGCCAGGAATGAGATGCTTGAATTATGGCAGCCACTTTTACTCCCTGCTGTGGTCTGAATTGTGTCCCTCCGTGATTCATATGTCAAAATTCTAAGCCCGAATGTGACTGTATTTGGAGATAAGGCTCTTAAGATGTAATTAAGGTTACATAAGTCACAAGGGGAGACGCCTAATCTGATAGGCTTAGTGGCCTAATAAGAAGAGGAGGAGAAAGACTCCTCTCCCCGTGCTGAGTGCTCATGGAGGAAAGGCCACGTATACGCAGGTGAGAAGGGGCTGCTCGGATGCCAGGAAGAGAGCCTGTCCCCGAAGCCAACTGCGCAGGCTCCCTGCTCTCAGCTTCCAGCTTCCAGAAACGTTGGGCAATAAATTTCTGTTGTTTCAGCTGCCCGGTCTCCGGTATTATGTTACGGCAGCCGGCGCAGACTCAGACACCCCCAGAGGGGACAGGTTTACGGATGAAAGTTCGGCTTGCTGGGACCGGCAGAGATGAAGGGAGGAGCCTCCATCTTTGGATGGCACCTTCGATGACCAAATCAACACTGGTCACTCCGACCACCGATTTCACATTATGTGGGGAAAGCAGGCCACTCCCCATGGTTTAGTCCACCAGCCATAAGCTCCTCTGTTATTTATAGCCCTGAGTGTTCCTAAGTGAGGCCAGGAGACACGACTCTCCTCTGCCTCAGGACCGTGGCGTCTTGGACCCCTTTGGACACATACCTATTAGTTTGTGGTCTGAGTGGACAACTGATGACTCTGAAACTCGTGAGCTTAAGGGCCGTGTGAATCCAGGTGTATGAGTAATGGGTCGGGGGAGGGCTGGGGGCCCATGAAGGGTGGGGGAGGACCATCCCGGGGTTCTCGTGAGTTTGGCATGGACTACCATCTCGTCTCGACTCTGACCAGTCTAGTCTTTCCATCTTCGGTTACTGCATTTGAGATCAGTGTCCCTCTTTGTGGCTTCTGGGGGACATAAGGTTGCAACTCCTTGAATTGTGACTGGCAGGCATGTCTCCTTCAGCTTGGACGGCCTCTGGGGGAAGGTGTCAATTCCTGAGGGGTTCTTATCACAGAAAGATGATGAAGGGAAATGGGAAGGGGCAAGGACGGAGTGGTGATGGTGTCATGTTTAGGGCCACACAAACCCAGAACTCAATAACCAGCATTGACTTTTGTCTTCTTTTTTGCCAGGCGGTGTCACTAAATATTTCACATGGATTCTCTTAGTTAGTTCTCGATTATGTAGCCAAGGCTGTGAGGGACAGGGTGGCAGAGTCGGGGTTAAAACGCCTGGCAGGCTTCACGCTGTACAGTGTGTAGGACAAAACCAAATGAGTAAGAACCAGTGTGGATCCCTGACCCACACATGATGAAGGGGTTGGTGGCTTTCATGTCTTCGAAATGCAAGAACGCTGTTTTACCGGATGACTTCTTCATTTCCCTCCACCCCCTTTTGACAAGCATTTGGAGAGAACTTTGTAACGAAGACTGAAAGATAAGGCGAATCCCACCGAAATCAGCCCTCCCACCCCAAAGGACCACACTGGTGTTTGCTACTGTGAAACCTTTCTGTTCAAAGCTGAACAGCTCACCCAAGGCCCACGATTGCATTTCCGTCACTTCCCACTGTTCATCGTGGTTGGGTTGCAAAAGCCGATTTAAGTTGTGATTTCTCCTTTGCTAGATCTTTACCGTCTATTTTTAGATTTGTCTCACGATCCAATTGGGTGTCTCGTCACAAAGTGTTGGCTCCATGGTGCTGTTGGAACGCTCCGAGGAGACCTTGTCCTCAGCCACATAGTGTCCTCCAGACCGGCAGTGAAGTCACGGGAGGACTTTGTCCTTGAATAACACCTCCAGCCCTTTCTCACTCCTCCAGGGCAGTTTCTGATTAACTTTACATTAAAAAAAAGAAAAAAAAAGACATTTCTTTGTGTATTCTAAAACGAACAAACAGGATAGCGTCATTCCCTAACGCGTCTGATCTGCGGTTGGTGAACTCAGACTCATGACTGTCCCTCATGGCAGCTGTCATGGTTCATACCGGAGGGACCTGGCCTTTGAGTTGGAGGCCAGCTTCGCTAGGGCCCTGGGCATGGGGGAGGCAAACATATTGTTCTTTGACGAGAAGTAAAAAAAAGTTTTCGAGAATACCTTTCGAATCGGGCTGGCGGCCTGGGCTGATATTTTTACTGGCGTAAATTACTTCTAATAAAAGGAAAAACCAAGGTACATAAAAGAAAACACAGTTCTAGAATGGCTTGGAACGAAGCTGCGTAATATTTGAAAAGGTTTTTCTTGATGGAGGATCTTATGACACACCTTTCTTTGTTATTTATAGTTCTCCAAGGTGACAGGCCAGCAAAATCGCTCCGTCAGCATTGCTCTTCCATTCTGTTGGCAAATATCGAAGTTTTTTTTTTGTTCGTTTTTTTTTTTTTAGCCTGCTTGAAAAATGTCTTTATTTCCTCCACCTTATTTCTCGCGTATGGTATGAATCGGGGGGCTTTTTTACTGATATCGGAAGGTGTGACCTAATCCCTTGGCGGCCAAGTTGTAACGCGGTCTGTTTAGTTGCCAGTGACTATGCAGAGGCAGGCATCTTCCGGGCCAGCAGGCTCATCGGAAGGTGAAATCGAAGAAAGCAAGCGAAGAAACACCTCCATCCATGCGCCATGAACGCGGGTGCACTGGCTGCCGCCCTCCCGTTGGCGGCTCCGTGCGTAGGCATCTTCGGTATAGACCCTGGGCCTCCAGGGGGTGTTCCAGCTCTGTGGCCTCAGCCCGTTCACTGGCGGAGCCACCAGCTGCCCAGATCAACCACCGAGCTAATTATTTTTGTTTCCTTTGAGCTCAGTTCCTCTCTCTGGATTTATCCCCGTGGACTACTGTGAAAAGCACAACAATGCTTCTCTCTGCCCATCTTTTCGAAGAACGTGATGTCAAACATTCGCAGGCGGTAACGCAAAGCTTTACGCAGTATTGTGAGAAGAGCACAGGTTCCGGACTCCAGTCGTGTAGGGAGAGAAAACGAGAGGGAATAGGTGGCTGTGATTTATTGAGCATCTACTATAAGCTAAGGGTTTCATGTTTGTTATCTCGTTTAATCCTCACGGCAGGTTTAACTGTTATCCAGATAAAAAGTCCCAGCAAGGGTCAGTCATTGCCTGCAAATCACACGAGCACACAAACACCCCCACTCGCGTTACTTTTCCTGCGTCCTTTTCATCTTCTTGACCATGAGAATGTCTGTCCGCTTTAATCAAGGGGCATTTTTCAGTCAAGGTTACATGAAGCAATATGCAGGAAAGCATGTTTGTAAACTCCGGGGCACTCAGCTAAAGCCAGTTGCCGTTACTTTCTGCACGTAAATTCTCTTTTGGTTCCCGATGGTTCGGCCACTTCTATGATGTGGCCACCCGAGGTTTTGTGATGTGTGAGTACTGGCCAGAAGGTAAGGCCACGAAGCCATGAGCCACTTCCCTGAGGATGCCACCTGTCACCCAAGGAAAGGGTGTCCTCTGGGGGGCTTTGTTTATTCCTGTCAGGGTCATGGGGAGCCTGGTTATAGAAGGCTTGTCAACTCCATGTTGGCACCTCATTAGAATCTGGAAAAAGTCGTCCTTTCCATTCATCAGGATGGATGCCTTAACCCGGAGGAAGCTGGAAGTGACTTAGGGTTAGAAAATCTTCTTGTTAAAGTGTCATTTCTACAATGTTCTCAATCACCCTTTCTTTTTGAGAGGTTGGTTTCTCATGGCTTGTCAAACAAAGTTATTTTCTTTACGCATGAAGGAATGGTGTTTGGCTGTGAATGGCTGTCCCCCAAAGACGACTACCTCTGTGACATCGTGAGTCACCTCCCTCTCTCTATGTCCCCCAGCTGTGGGCTGAGCCACCTTGGGCTTCACAGGGAGACACCCCGGAATTCAAAGCCACTACTTTCTGACACATGGGCTTTGGAGTGAAGAGTGGGGTTAGAGGAGGAAGAGCTGCCGCATCTCTAAGGCTTCCCGAATCCCAGACTCGCCACGCAGCATGTGAAGAGCATCATCTCATTGGCTCCTGATGAGCAGGTCCTGTTCAAGGATGCTCCTTGGCTGTTTGACCTTGGGAAAATTCCTTCACCCCTCGTGCCTCAGTTTCCTCATCTATCCAGTGGACGTAATAAGACAATAGCCACCTCAAAAAGAGCTGTTATAGCTATTAGGTGAAGTAATACAGATGAAGTGCCTAAGCCAAAGACTGATGAAAATAAAAACCTAATTAATGTTAGTTATCACTTCCTAATTATGACAAATGACTTTTTAACCATATATTTATTTTGCTACGTGAGGCATCCATATCTGTTGTTTAATAACCTTTTAAAAAATTAAGGCAGTGGGCATCTATGGGAAGGATGTAATTCTGTCTACGAGTGAAAGGTTTGGGTAACGATCATGTAAAACCCCACTTTTGTAGTGCTTAGAGGCAGGTATGCTTGATATGAGGTAGGAAACAGCAAAACTAAAATTTGGACATAAATTCAAGAATGTTCATAATACAGACACGTAGTCATAGAGAGGTTAAACTACCCTTAGGCTAGACTCTGTGTGAAAAAGTTGGGAAAACACGTAACCTATTTTAGAAAAATTTCCATCGAGATAATAAAATGAAACCCCAAGGCCGACATGTTCAGGAGTAAATTCTGTCATCCGGGGGGCTGATCCACATGGAGACTTTCTCCATGACGCCTGTGGGAAGTAGAAAAGTCGTGTTACGGAATGTTTCCGATCTGGGATTCGCGGTTTGTGTGGCGCCTGGTTCTGGGGCGAAGGGAGTTAGCACAAGGAGAAGCTCCATGGACAATCAGGGCAGGATTCCCCACTGAGAACGAGGGGGTTTTCTTGGGTTAGGTCCTGGAGAAAGTGACATTGCTATGTGAAATTCAACCAGATTTTCCTGGGGTTTAAAAAAAAAAGAAAAGGAGGAAAAATGAAATAATTTCTTTAGGCCTCGAATAATCTCTTGGAGTGGGTATTATTTTATTATGCTCATTTTATAGATGAGGAAACTGTGGCATGAGAGGTTAAAGAATTTTCCAGAGGCATTAAGGTGCATCGTAGCCATTAAATCGCTAGGATGTCTCCTGTTTTGATGTAGTATGATTTAGTCTCATCCTGCTCCTTGCATTTAAGATGTAGAAAAAGTATAAGTTCTGTGATGGGCCAAGGGGGAGGGAGGCCATTTAAAAACGAAATGAGAAAGAGCAGGAATCTGCTGTGGCGGAACAGAACTATGCCTGGCCACCATTTATGCTTTGGAGACAGAAAGTGGGTTTGTTTCCCTTAACCCAAGACTGCATCTAGATCTTTCTTTGCGTCTTTTTTTTTTTTAAATGGACATGGCATGGAGGTGAAAAGTCTGAGCATGCTGCCAAGACAAATCAACAAACCTGATGTCATTTGTTCTTAGCTTGATCAATGGCCTTTTCTTTTTAAGAGCTTGGTGTGTTGGAAACGAAGCAAAATTAAAGTGATATTATAATAGATTCATCTATTAAAATGGATTGAGTCTGTAAACTCCAGGGAAGATTGACTTTGGTGTCAAGGCACAGAGCAGCTGGTTATTTTAGAAGTCTAAGGTGGCAGGTTCAAGGATAGTAGCCTGACCTGAGTTGCCACAGACAGGACCTAGTTTCATGTCATTTGGAAGAATTTGGGTCTAATTCACTTTCTAGCTTCTGTTCTTTCCTCTACAAAGTAAAGTGCTTGGACGGCCTCCGAGATCCCTCCTGGTTCTAATTCTGAGATTTACAGTCGTTGAAATAGGACCCTCCCCACTGCCCTGAATCAGGTCTCCTCAGAGACCACCTGCCCACATGACTTCTACTGCCACACGCCAAGTCCCCGTCTTATTCATATGATTGCAGTGGGTGATAAGGTGGTTTCTGGATTCTCCTTTGTGCCTTTTTTTGTAGCTACGATGCAGAAGGATTTGGGTGTGGGCTATAAATAGTGAAACATGGGAAATTCCTTGTGTAACCATGACAATCTGTAAAATCCACCATTGGGAGGGAATGGGCACTAGAATGCTAAGTTTCAGAGCTTTTCCTCAATATAGAATTAGAACAATAAAAACAAGATGGCGACGCCATTGACTTGTTACCAACAGATGTTTCTACCAACTACAGCAGAGATTGCAAGCGCCAGAAACCCACCTTTCCAGCCTCCCTCCCAATCAGGGGTCGGCTGTGTTTTCCATTCCTGAGGGGAAGTCAGCAGATGAGATGGGTGGAGGTGAAATAAGACAGGAGAAGGCGCTTCCTGCTTCATCCTGCCTTGGAACTTGGTTGAGGCAGGATATGATGTGTGGAGCTGTGGCAACCTCTTTAACTCCAAGAGGAGAAGACCAAGAGACACAAAGGGAAATGGCTCCTGAAGAGCCCTGAAGACCCAGAGCTGCTGAACCGGCTTAGACTTCTTGCGTGTGAAGATTTATTAATGATCTTCAATTTCGTCAGATATTTTCTCATTTGCAGTTCAGAGATTCCTAATCAATAACCTATAGCAAATCCTTATGAAATGGCTACTCTATACTGGGCATTGTACTCAGGGCTGCTTGTTATATCATTGCAATAATACAATGATCCCATAAAGTACATCTATCATTGGCCCTGTTTCAAAGATGAAGAATTGGAAGTCTAGAGATGGAAGGAACTGGCCTTTGAACGTGTGGTTGGCAAATAGTCGAGGCGGGATTTGAGTCTGTGCTTCCAAACCACTTACTTTGTGCTCATGGCATAAGGGGGTCAGGCAGCCGTACGCGTGGGCTCTGGAGAGGCCTGGAAGAGGCGCCATCTCTGTCTGGAATCTGCCTCCCTAGAGTCTCAGCCCTGGTATCGCCCTAAGGAGACCGTGGGCCTCTGTGCACTTGCGCGTGGTTCAATCATAGCGCTACCCCTGGAGAAAGCGGACACACGGACGTGCAGAAACCTGTTACGAATGGTCACGGCGGCATCATTCACAATAGCCTAAAGGCGAGAACGACCCAAGTGCCCATCAACTGACGAGCGGGTAGGTAACACCTGGTCTATTTGTGCTACGAAGTTTTATCCGGCCATAAAAAGAAATGAAGTACTGACACACGCCACAGCGTGGGCGGGCCTTGCACACGTGCTCGGCGAAACGAGCCAGTCACAAAAGTCCAGAGACCGTATGATTCTATTCACATGAAATGCCCAGAATAGGAAAATCTGTTGAGACAGGTAATAGGTTCGTGGTTGCTTGGGGCAGGAGGTGGTGTCAGGGGTGGGCGTGGGATATGGAGGTGATAGCCAAAAGGTATGGGATTTTTTTTGAAGTGATAAAAATAGTCTGAAATTGACTTTAAGGTTGGTTTTGCATATCTGAGAATATACTAAAAACGAATCAGCTGTACACTTTAAATGGGTGAATTGTATGGTATGTGAATTATAGCTCAATAAAACTGTCAAAAAAATCATAAATCAAGACCTTTCGCTAGTCATCCAAGATAGGCAGACTCAGGCCCCAACGGCTTTGAGAAGGGGAGTGGGAGAGGAGGAAAGGTGGGGGTGGTTAGGAGAAGCTGGAAGCAGGGAGACATGTCAGCCTAAGGTGACAGGACAGGGACGAAGATTCTCCCCTTGACCAAACTCACTCAGACTCCCCTAAACGCTTTAAAATGTTTTTCTTTTTTAGTTAGAAAGGCACCCAAACACCTTTATCTGTGAGATCCAGTACTCCTCACCCTAGGATGATGCCAAGACAAATTTGTCCTAGGCATTGGTAGGAAGAAGCTCCTACCTGAGTGACAATTCTCAGCTGAAGTCTTAGAAGAAATTAGAAATGGGGCGTTTACCTAGAGCAGAAGGAAGATATGGCTGGGACAAACTGTGCCCAACTTTGCTGGAGTAGAGACCGACTTCCTCGGAGGCACCTGGCCAGAGTGGCGCTGGCGGCATGCCAAGCCACTGGCTTATTCCAGGCGGGGTAGTGGGCGGGGAGGGTGGAGTGCGGGACGCCCTCGTGAGGCGAAGAAAGGCTGTGAGGGAACCCACGTCAATAAACTGGGGACCTAAACATCATGCTGAACAGTGAAAAAAAAAAAGATATTGTTGTTGGGACTCACTCTATCTTGAAAACTGGAACAAAAACTATGAAATAAATTAAATTTATATTATTGTCTGTTGACCATGCTTTTGGTTATAATTACAAGTATGCATGAGTTCTGAGAAAAAAAAAAAACACAGGAATTAAGTGTCTTTTTCCATCTGGGTGATTTTTCTGGCAAGATTAAATGTTAGTACAGTTCGGTAGCCTTCATTTCACGCACTGAGCATATCAGAAAGGTCATCAAAAGGGTCAGTTCTATGAGATCGTGCAGGGGATTCTTTCTCCCACGGCCTCCGATAACCTCCTGACACTCAAGTCGTGCTCCTTGAAGGCGCGCCCTAGCTGCCCTCTCCCCTGCCACTTCCTCCTCTTCGCTTGTCGAGGCTCATCTCTGCCAAGACGTCCTCCATCAGCGACTTCCCCTGAGACAGAGGAGTCCCCAACTTGATGGGCGTCAGTCGACTTTATGAGACCCTGCCTCGACTGCAAGCTTTCACGGTTCACTTTGTAATCTCCTCGCGATAGATCACCAGGCAACGTGCATGACGCAGAGGGAGACCGACCAGTAAAGGATTAAATGCCTTGGCTGGGGGTGACGAAGAGTGGGGAAGAGAGACGTTGGTAGTAAAGGTGGTAAAGCTGTGTCTGAGGGAGAACGAATCGTGAAAAGTAGCCCGTTCTTTGTGAAGTAGTCTCGATGATAACAACTTCTACTTCCTTCCTCAACCTTCCAACTTCTCAGACTCAGATGACCAGGATCCTTCTATATAACTGGAATATTTGAACCCAACCATTTGGTCTCGGTCTCCCGGACATTTTGGCTCAAAGTACATTCCCATTTTGCTTGAGTAATCTTCCAAACGGTCCCGATTTCCTGCCTCATGTATTGTCTGCAGTTTGATACCAAATGAATGCTTTTTGAGCATCCACTGCGTACAAAACTCTAAGAAGACAATTGAGACAATTCTGCAAAAGCCCTGCCCACGTGCTTTCTCTTAGACACCTTCTAGAGAACGCCAACCTGGTCATATTCAAAGCAGCACTTGGAGAAGCTTGGTTGTTGGTCATCCTGCCTTCAGCACTTTTCACAGTTTCCTCAGGCAACTGCAGTGTTTTTTATTGTCCAAATGTCTCTCCCACCCACCACAAAGGCAGAACTCCCGGAGGGCTGTCTCCACCTTCTCTGTGCTTCTCTCTACCCCTGAAGTGGAGTCCCCTACCCTCTCCCTAACTCATAGGGGTGCAGTCAAGACAAAGGCAATATCCTTGAACAACCGACATTAATTTCGCGTTTTATTTCTAACACCTTCGATTATTTCAAAATTATTCCTCCCAGTCACCTTCTGTGGTAGGTATAAGAGATATGGTCCCCCCCCTCCTCAAAATGGGTTAATAAAATAGAGGCTATGGTGACGATGCTCAGAGAAGGTGCGATTTGCCCCAAATCAAACTACACCCCCATTTTGCTTGAGGAATCTTGCTTGCAAAATTATGCAGCCTGTGAGAGGTGAAGCTGGAGTTGACGCCATATTCTAGGTTCTTTTCATAGACACAGAGCATGTTTATGGCTTTGACATCACGTCTGTGCAGGCTGAATAACGGCCCCTCAAAAGATGTGCTAATCCCCAGAACATGTGACTACACTACCTTATGTGGCAAAAGGGACTTTGCAGATGGGATTAGGTTAAGGATCTCAAAATGGGGAAATTATCCTGGATTATCTGGATGGGCTCAGTACCATCACAAGGGTCCTTAAGAAGGGGGAGGCAAGATGATCAGAAAAGGAAAAGGTGATATAATGGCAGAAACAGAGAGATTGGAAGATGTAGGCTGATGGTTTGAAGGACGAAGAATGGGGCCATGAGCTAAGGAGTACAGGTGGCTCTAGAAGCTAGAAAAGGCAAGAGAATGGACCCTTCCTTGAGCCTCCACAAGGAATTCAGCCAGACCAACCCATTGTAGATTACTAACCACAGGAGCTAGAAAAGAATACATCTTTATTAGCTTCGTGTTGCTGCTGTAACAAATCATCGCCAAGTTAGTGGCTAGGAACAACACAGATTTAGATATTTTGTGGCTATGCCTCTGGAAAAGAACGTTTGAATCATTTAGAGGTTCATATGAGACTCAGAAACAAACACACGGGGAGATGAGAAGAGGTGTTGGCCACGATTAAAGAAGCAATTCAACGCTGCAGTAAGACACTGCAGGTTCAGACACTAGAATCTTTGCCCAAAGGCCAGTGGGATCCTTTGCCCCAAGCACACTCGCTCAGATCCTTCACTCCTGACTCGTTCTGCCCAAGGGTCTCATCAAGGCTTTCAACTCTATCAGACTCAGAATTTTGAAAGCCCTTGAAGGTGGTGAGTTTCAAATAGATGACTTTCTGGGTTCATTCCCGTCATCGCATAGGAACCAAGTTAAGCTTCAAGCCCTTGACTAGTACATTGAAAACTATATTTTTCTCTCCAGGGCCAGTTGGAAGAGCAGGAAAGTGATGAGAATAAAAAAAAATCAACTCTGTCCTTCTGCTCTGGTGGCCGCAGGATGCTGAATCGACTGTGGAGCTTAATTTCCCGTTGCAGTGCTTTCTTTCTGGCAGCCGCTCTGGCTGAGAACCTACGACCTCAGACCCACCCTGCCCATAACACAGCATTTGAGCAATCGCGACAGGTACTTAATAGAACGAGACATCATTCCACCAGAGAAATAAGTCTGTGGGACGCCGGGACGGAGCGGGACAGAAGATTCATGGGTTTAGTCCGTCTGCCCGACTCATAATTACAGCATTTGTCATCATTCCTGCCACTCTAATTGGCTTAAGTGTCTCTTCCTAGGGCAGTGTTGGACAGTATGCCATCGCGAGAATTTGCTTTTCGAGGTGGTTTTGCAGCAGATAGCACCACTGTGGCTGGTGATTGCTCCCTTAGATTGGTGGGGAAGTCCAGCCCCCAACCCCTGGTGATTTCTGAGCTTCCTCACATTAGACAACAGATCAGAGGCAGAGGGACAAGAAAGTGGTACCCGTTTGCTTCAAATTAAAATGAACAGATGATGCCTCCTTTCCACTTGAAGAAATGACCACATTCTACCTACATCTGTTTCTCTCATAGCATCTGTGCTGGGCTCACCTTTCATCTGTGTCTTTTCCATCTAATTCCTGACTTCACGGTTACCAGGGCACGGAGAAAGCAGGTGAGGCCTCAGCAAGTGGGGATCTTTTGGGGGGTGGGGGTGGGGATACTCTTGCTAATGCTTTCAGTTCTTTCCAAACCTCCCTTTTTGATTTTTTTTCCCCCTGGGCTCCAAATTCGTGTGAACAAAAATGCTGTGCACCCAGTTAAAAAGTAGGCAAGGATTTGGATCGTTATTTCTCCAACGGAGCTGTAAAAATTTCCCATAAGCACACGAAAAGATGCTCCACATCAACAGTCACTAGAGAAATGCAAACCAAGACCTCAGTGAGATACGACCTTACACCCACCAGGATACCTGTCATCAAAGAGACAGACAAGGACCTAATATCCAAAATATACAAAGAACTCATACAACTCAATATCAACAAAAAAAACAAACAAACAATCCAATTAAAAATGGGCAGAGGACAGACACTTCTCCCAAGAAGACATACAAATGGCCAACAAACATACGAAAAGATGCTCAAAGTCAACAGTCACTAGAGAAATGCAAACCAAAACCTCAGTGAGATACCACCTTACACCCATCAGGATGCCGGTCATCGAAGAGGCAGACACTAATAAGTGTTAGTGAGGATGCGGGGACATCGGAACCCTCATTCATTGTTTGCGAGATTGTAAAATGGGGCTGCTGCTTTGAAAAACATTTTGGCAGTTCCTCAAAAAGTTAGACATGGAGTTACAGTATGACCCAACAGTGCCACTCCCAGGGACATATCCGAGAACATAGAAAACACGTGTCCACACAAAGATCACTACACGAGTGTCCATGGATGCGTTATTCATCGCAGCCAAAAGTCAGAACAACCAAATGTCCATCAGCGGATAAATGGATAAATGTCATGAAGTACAGACAACAATGGAATGTTAATCGAGCTATAATGTTCATGCAGGTGAACATGATGCTAAGTAAAAGAAGCCAGACTTCCTTTGAGGTTGCTGACATAGCTGTGCATTTGGGGATAGAGCTTAACTTCTAGTGACCTACATTTATAGTGCATGTGTCAGGAGCAATCGAGTGTCGTTCAACTAATGTTTTACAAACTTTGGAAATGTTACCTGCGTTAGAGCAACTGCTGATGTAGCTGCGGCCTTGAGAAAAATGAGCAGAAAACTGCATGCTACAGTTAGATTGAACCAGGAAAAGGGAACACAGCAGGCTAGCCCTGGACTGAGCTTCTCGAGCGTAAGAGTCACAGATGTGTGACCCTGAAGGTCAAGCATTGTGGAAAATTCTATGGCGGCAGTCACGTGTGAGAATACACTCCGATGGCCCAGCTTTGGTACTGCGGGCACGGGGCCCCTTTGTGGGAACTAGATGCGTCTTGGTGCCTTCTTTCTGGCTGGCATGCACATGTGGCAGTGTCCTTCACCCCAACCCCACAGGGTCTTGAGACATCCGGCTCCTCCCAGGTCGTGGTGAGTCTGGGGACCAATCAGGCGTCCTGGGGTGACATGCGGGGCAAGCGGGTGGGGGCCGTTTATGGAAATGTGTGATTGTTCTTTCTGCACGAACCTTTCTCTGTGGAATTCAAAGAGGTCATGCATTTGCTGTATAATAAGAGTAGCGTGGATTCTTCTATGAATTAAGTAATGACAACCTGGGAGTGAGGTGACCTTAGAATACGTATTAGTGGCCCATCTACTGAGACTCAAGGCACTGCTGTCAGGCGCGGGAGCATCGTGTGTTAAGTGCTCACTGTAATACTGCACGAGACCTCAAATGGGCTGGTCATTTCTGTCCTGGGCTGTCAAATTAGCTTTGCCATGTTATTCTGAAGCTGGAGCTAAAAGCCCACTGTTTGCCTGAAACAGAAGTTATGAGCAAGAGTCACAACGAAAAGATGCACTGTGGAAACTTGAACGGAACTCTTAGCAAGCTTTCCCCGCGCTCCACCCCATGAACCCACGCATCACTCATTTATGAGACGACACCTGGCCTTGTGTGCACGTTTAAATAGATGGCACTTAATCCCTTAATGATGTAGTTGACTTTTCCTTGTGTTAAAAACCAGACTCAATAATGTCACCCTACATTGTGCCCTAGAGACCCAAGATGTTGGAACCGAAAGATGAGTTTTCAGGCGCTAAGATCATTCCGCTTCTCAAACTGTGGTTGGCTGATGTCGGCCGTGGGAGCACCCAGGGAGAAAAGGCACCTGGCCTTGGGGATAAGAAGCCAGATGCACAGCTGCACCGGCTCCGCCCCGCTTAGAGCCCCTCGTCCTCCTGGGCTGGCTCTCTCTCTAAACTGTCTTGAATCTCTCTCTCTCTCTCTCTTTTTAAAGATACTGTTACTCTTTAAAAGGAAATTTGCTGTAGTTTTTTCTGACTTTAAAGATAATAGCAAAAGTTTCATTTGGAAACTTCGAGCAATCCAAAAAAATATAAAAAGTGAAAATCTTGGTATAGCTAAGATTTAGGATTTTCATTCAACTCCTTTACTCTTCCCTATGGAGACACAGCTGCACCTGTGACAGCCCAGCCCCCTTGGAGGTGGGTAAGCCACAGGGAGGGGACGTGTGCTGCTTCTGGGCCTGACTCGCTAAAGCCTTCCTTATGATATTGTATAGCCTTTCTTCCTTCCCCCCTCAGATTAGGATTGAGAGGGCTCCCAAAGTGACCTTGGGGTCCACACACTGTAGTTGACAAAGCAGAGAATGTTAGGAGCCCGGATTCCCTCCACGACCAGCCGCCCCTATTACTTGGCCTGTACATGAATGTGAAATAAAATTTCTCTGTATTGGATCATGACATGCCTGGGTTTACTTCTTAATGCAGCATAGCCTATCCTTCCCTGACTAATGCAGTATCTTCCCATCAGAGGTAATGATGTAACATTTTCGTAAATGTAACTCCAGGTATCTCTTTATGAGTAACGCCTAGGTGGGTGAGCCCATGTGCACACGCATGCCCGCAAACACGATCTTTTCTAGTAGGATCGGACGACACACGAGTTCTGGTTCCCTCAACCATCTCTAGTGCAGGTATCTCCATATACTGTCTCCGTTAATAGATATCAGCCTTATGAAGGCTTCGCGCTTGTCCATCAAATGACTGCATCGCAATTACATTAATCTTTCATTGAAGGAAATTTGGTCTGTTTGCAATTTTTCATCATTATAAGTAACTCTGAGATGAACAACCACATTTATAACCTCTTCGGGCTCCTGTCCAATTGTAGCTTCAAGATGAAGGGTTGGAAGGAGAATCACAAGACAGGTTTGAGGCGCACGGCCAACCCCGCCCGCCAAAATTTATGATAATCCACTTGTCAACAAACAGGCAGTGAAAAGCACGTTTCCCTCGCTCTCATCCACCTAGCACAGCCACACTTTAGAATCCTGGCCCGCGTAACAGGCAAAGAGGGGTGGTCACGCTGGTGATTTCATTTGCGTTTCTTTTCTTCTTTTTGACATTGACCTTCTTTTCACATGTCTATTGATCCTTGACATTTGCATTGCCTCTTTTGTGAATGACCCGCTTGTATCTTTGGACAATTTTTCTACTGGGGAGTCTGTCTTTTTCCTACTCATTAGCAAGAGCCTGTCCTCTGCATTTCATATTTGTGAGTGGTTTTGTGTGTGTGTGTGTGTGTATTCGTCAGTGAAATGTGCTTTGAAACTGACATAATGACCGAGCACTGGATTTAAGTGATCTTTGGGGGGTTTATTAGGGCTTCCTCTCAACCTCACACTGGTGAGGAAGTGACAAATTCATAGTGGTTTCATGGTCGATAGAGCGGTGTTCCCCTAGGGAGGGCTGAGAGGCAATTATTCAGTGAAAGGGGAGACGGGGGAAAACTGGCCAGGAGACAACATTGGTAAAACATTTTGCAAATAGAAAGAGATCCCAGAAGGATGAATCACAACACTGCCAACTCGGAGAGACGAAATGGCAGGGCTATTTATATTGCTCAGGTGGAGAGATGAACACGGCCTCACTCATCGGAAGGAGCATGGCCAATTTAGGGGTCCCTGCTCCCCCGTGAAATTGGAAAAAGTGGAGAAAAGAATAAAAATGCTTTGGCCATACAAAACTGTCTGATAAAATCATATCGGGGCTCGTCACTCTGGCATCTGAGGAATCCTCCTGGCGAAAATGAGTCCCACTGCCCTGTCACCACCTTCGGCCACCCTGGGGACACACGCCCTGGTGCTCCTCTGGGAGCTCAGTGGTGAGCAGAGTAAGGCGTCATTTATCTCAGAGTCCGGTTGACTTGGTTAACCTATTAGAGCTGGGCATTTAGCCCAAGGGTCACATTACCCGGACATTAAGGAAATGGATGTGGCAGTCGAGGAGATGCTGGCACCGTGCGATGTGACAGCGGCACTTGCCTTGCCAGCCCCATGAGCCATACCGAGCAGGTACCGGGGCTGAGTCTCCAGAACAGGGGTCTGGCAAGTGGGGCCTCCAGGGGAGGTCACAAAAAGCTGGTTCTCCAGGGACAGCATCTACTTCAGTTGGCTTCGCCCTGGACAAAGCAGGTCCTTAAATCAGCCCCAAAGTTAAGAAACACAACTAGGACCCATAACTTTGGGTCCTGGACAGATGGCGAGGGAGCAGTGACCAGGGCTTTGGAGTCCAAATGAGCAAATGGCTTAGGTGAACATGGGTGAAGGTGGGGGGTCTCTGGTGGAGCAGAGAGAACCCCTTTCACAATGTCAGGTGACTTCTCTGAAGCGTGCTCAAAGCCCAGACTTTGGGGAGCAGGGATCTTAGTTTCCTGGGACTGTTTCCCTCTGGGGTTCTGGTAAATCTCTGAGCCCTGGGCTTTAACCCTCAACACGTAAAAAAACAAAAAACAAAAAACAACAACAACAAAAAACACATGAGTACACACGATGCTTCAGGTGTTTCACAGAGGCCAATTTCCCAATTCATATGAACCATTCCATGAACAATTTCCCAGTTCATATGAACCTCCGCCTGTGGCATGGGAGGCAGTGGTGACGCCCGGCAGGAGCAAAGGCAGAGAGTGGGCATCCTGTGAACACGGGCTCCGCTCACTGCATGCCGGCCTCCAGCCCCTTTCCAGTTTCCTCATCTGAAGCAGCCACAGGACAATGTGGTGGCCATGGTGGCCTCTAAAGAGGACAAAGCCAGGTGCAGCAGCTAAGCCGAGTACCCTGGGCTGGGGTCCCAGTGCCTGCCCACGCCCAAACATCTTCACCGAACCTTTGCTCTGTGCCGGGCACTGTGCTGGATGCTGAGGGGATCAGGGACAGATAAGGAGCCTTGTGTTTCAGGAGGGCAGGCTGAGATTTGTGACACTCATCTCTAACGTCCCCAGCAGGGAATGGAGGAGCAGTTACGGCAAGGCCTGGGGTGCTTCCATTCACTAAGCAAGCACCCTCTGTAGATCAAACAATTTCCCAGTTCATATCGGTGTTGGTATTGTCCCACGTGAATATATGCAGTTGTGATGACAGATTACATGTTTAAGGCTCAAGTCGGTTTTCACTTATTGTTATTATGTGTGTTCTCACCCCTCCCATTCTGTCATGGGAATCGTGAACTGTCTGAGGTCCCACGTCGTGTTGATTGTGAGAAAAGTTAGGGAGCAGCCTAGACCGTGGTGGGCGTGGCCATGGCGGTGATGGGCGGGGCCATGGCGGTGGGCGTGCCCGCGACGGTGGGCGGGGCCATGGCGCTGGGCAGAGAGGCACCCATGAGGCTCCAGCAGTTAAAACTACAGTGGAGGTCGCAGCCAGGGAGGAAAAGCAAAGGACGCTGGCTCTGCTGAACGTGGATGGCGGGAGGAGCACGGCTGGTCTGCGTTCAGTTCCAAGGAAAGCAAGACCCTGCCACCGCCATTTAACCCGCGCAACGGCTCTGAGCCCAAGACCCCCACGTGGTCTGGCCCTGGCCTCTACAGGCTGCCCCGCTTCTGGTGGTGTCTTTGCCCAGTCCCCTCATATTCTAGTGCTGTGGCTCTGAGAAGGTCATTTCACCTCCCCGTGCCTCAGTTTCCTCGTCTGAAAGTCTATTAGCGCCACCTTCTTAGAATTAGTAAGACTAAGGACATGAATACATGAAAAGCACTTAGGATGAAAACGATCCGTACCCCCCAGTTTGATAGCAAGGTGTCGCAGCGCGGAGGCTAAGCAGATGGCTTTAGGGCCAGGTGGCGCGGGGTTTGAATCCTGACCGTTCCTTCCTAGCTGTGTAATCTTGAGCGACTTTCTTAACCTCTCTGGGCCTTAGAGTCCTCACCAAAAGCATGAGGATAGTAACTGTATTCATCCCAGAGGGCTGTTGTGACAAATTAACGAGAAAATAAATAGCTCAGCAAAGCCCCCAACACATATTAAGTGCTATATCAACAATAACTTACTAATTTTGTTTTACAGATGAGGGAACAGAGAAGTCAAGTAACTTTCCTGAAGTCACACAGCTAATCAAAGGTGGTGCTGAGACTATGAGGAGATCAGATCCCCAAATAAGGGAGAAACGTTCCCTTGTTTCTCTAAAGTATTTTCCTTACTGTAATGAGAGCGAGGGGAAGTTTCTTACTCAGCCAGGATATTCCCATGAGGCCATGCCAGCCCTTTCTCAATCAGCCGACACTGGAACCCATCCTGGTTCAGGGAGAGGCTGATGCTGGTGGTGTCATTTTGGTTCCGTATGGATTTGCTGATGCACCCAGGCAATGATTCTGGGGAGCGGTTCTGCTGTCGCCCAGGCTCCCTGGGGAGGGGTGGCCCTAGTGCCAGGCCAGGCCAGGCCTTCTGGCCCTGAGGAAGCCTCTCGCCTGCTCAGGCACAGAGGTCGCGTCCGGAGGCCCATCTGTCTGTGCCCAGAACGCAGACAGAACAGCGCTCTCTTTTAATGCTTCGCTAAACACATCATTCAGACGTTACGAATGCTTAAAAAATGTGTCCCCCCCAGCGTTCCCGCCTCGTCCTTATTCCTCAACCCCTGTTAGCCTCTTTCAATTCTCTTACATTTCTCGCTGTATATCGTGTTTATAACCGGTTCGTCTAACTGTAAAGTGTGTGCGCGTGTGTATGTGCTTTCGTGTATGTAGGTATGTGCGTGCACACGTGTGTGAGTGTGCATGCATGTGTGTATGTGTGTGCAAGTATGTGAATGTGTCCGTGTGTACATGTGTGTACATGTGTATGTGTACATGTGTGCGCGCACATGTGCATGCATGTGCGTGTGTGAGTGTGTATGCGCGTGCACATGTGCATGCATGTGCATGTGTGCATCTGTGTACATGCATCTGTGTGCATATGTGTGTATATACTGAGCACTGGGCAGTTTCTCTCCCTTCTGTAGGGAATATCAGCAAAGCTGTGAAATATCTCCATGGAAACCAGGCCTCTGCAGTGCGGAACACGTCATCAGCAAGGGAGGCGGGGTCTAACGAGGCAACTTAATGAGACATAACCACATGCGGGTGTACAGTGCCACGCCCTGTCCTCCGACCCCTAACTAGCTAGGGGCATCCCCATGATGACAAAATCCTGTGTTTTACCCCATGAAAGCTTAAGTGTGCGCAGGCTCTGACTGCCAAACAACTTTTGGTGGGTTCACCACTCCCCATCTTCCCATGAAATGTAGGTCTCTATAGTAACCTACAATACAGTCCATTTCAAAATGATCGTTTCTCCATCACGATAAGATGCCCCTCCCCCAACCAGGTGCCCTGTAGGTCCCTTGTGTGGTCATCATGCTTTTTCTCTTGTTCTTTTGTAACAATGATATTTTTCAATCCGTTGAGAAATAAATGTGATTTCAAGAAGCAAAGTCTGACTTTATTTTTAAGCTTTTCCTCACTCTCTTCCCCCTGCTCTCCCTTAGAAGACGGGAACCAAGGCTTTCAACAATACACGCTCCATCTTTTCCTGCATTTCTGACAGGGATCAAAAGAGTTATGAATCCTGTTGGTAAGAGGTATAAACTAATGGATAGTAGACGCTGAGTTTTGTTAGAAACTTAGAAATATTAACAAATGGGCTAAAACATATTTCATGAATTCAAAACATTGAATCCGCTGGTATATCACTCTCTCTCTCCATTACTACGCAAACTCTTTTGGTATCATCATAATTGTCAGAGTCTTTGAACAGTTTTCCAGATTATCTGGTTTCGCCCACATGGGACCATCTGGGTATTTACCTTCAGTGGTTCTTGTTTTGCTTTTTGTTTATAGTCTCTTTTGTCGTCATTCTGGGTTTTACTGGTAGCAAATAGTGTAATATTCCAAATCTCTTTCCATTTGATTGACCATTTGCCTGGGAAACTCTAGAAAAAAAAATGCACGATCAGGTCATTCGAGAAGAAAACCGTGCTAAGTTGTCTGTGATTTTGGAATTGAAATCAGAGTGTCATTCCTTCAAAACTTGAAGTGGTTCTTCTGTTTGCTTCTTAGATGTCTTAACTCCGAGCATTTGAAAACCATCATTATTTATTACTAGAGTGATTATGGCAAGGGATTACAGCTTGAGAATGTGTGGAAATTGAAATTCCATTTGACAAATCTGAAAGGAAATTACATCTTTAAAGAAAAAAGTCTGAAACCATACTCCCTCTCAAATAATATACTACTTACAAAATTGTGTGGTTGTTCTTTTTAGTTAATTTGTCAGTCTTCTTAAAACTTGGCCTTTTCTTGTATTTTTATGTTACTGGTTCTGATGAAAGTAAAGACTCCTAAAAGAATGCAAGTACACCTTTCAAAATTGCCAAAAGTCGGTTCATTTATCTTTTTATATCTGGTCGTCAAGAAAGCCAGGTCACCAAGAAGTCATTAATTAAATTCTAAGTAATATTCTCACCAGAAAAACCTGGAATCCATAATGACAAGAAAGTAGATTGAAAACCCACCTACATTTCTAATTTCACATGAATGAAAGCAATATTTCTTTTGCTTGGGAAAAAAGAGCCAAAGATAGCTTTAGGAATATATCAGAATTCATAATTATGAATGAAAACAAATTACCTAGTTAAATTCTCAAGGAGGTTTTCCTGTTTGGGTTTTGAAAGTTAAATTGTCAGAATTTTACCTGTTTAAGGCTGTTATTTATCATTTGGTGAGGGAGAAGTTGAAATATTTTACATATATACTTAAAATCTGTTCCCACCCTAACCGAATGGGCTACAATTCAATTCTGACACTGACCACCTAGCAATGGCATCAGATGCCACAAGTTAAGGGCTCAGGTCTCCACAGCACTGTCCTTACTTCAGACTCTAGATGTATGTTGGGGTCCTTAGACAACACACACTTCCAATCTATATTTCTGACCCTACTTTTGGCTATAAATATGGGGTTCCCATGACCCCCTGAGGTTCAGGTATTGCTAGAATGAGTCACAGAACTCAAAGTGCTACCCTTGCAATTATGGTTTTATTACATCACATAGGTGAGGTCTGGGAGGAAGCACAGAGCTTCCATGCCCTGTCCTCTGTGGAGTCAGCGCACATCACCCTCCCGGATGTCAGTGGTCCATCAACCAGGAAGCTCCACTGAGCTTAGTGTCCAGAGTTTTTATTGGGGTTTCATTACCTAGGACGATTGTTTAAACCATTGAACACATGACTGGGCTCAATCTCCAGCCCCCTCCTCCCACTGAGGTCAAGTTTGGTAGTTCTAGTGACCAGCCCCCAGTCCCCACCCAAGGAGCTACCTTGGAGTCTGCCACGAGTCACCTCATAACAGAACAAAGGAAATTCCAAGGAGTTTTAAAGCTCTGTGCGGGACAAAGACCCGATATGGTCTTTATTACACTATGACACATACCTGATGGACAGACAAGTCACTCACAACTCCTGCTCTTCCTGCCCCGATATCGGGCATACGCTGCTTAGCGCACATCGTCACCAAATGTGTCACTTTCCCTCTAGAATTGTCGTCAAGTGCCTAATCCTTTACCTGGTTCTTTGGCCTGATTTCTGCCAGAATACATCAAAATATCACGTTTTCTAAGTTGCAGTTTTAATGGATTTTATTCTTCTATTCCACCTCCTCTCCCACTCCTGACTTTTATGTAAAAAAATGGTTCCGTCGACATAGAAATTCGAAGGCTTCTACTTCAGGCTTACTTCTTCTGATTTTTTCTTTTTTGCCCCTCCATCTAGGGCCAATTAAACTCACCAGTAGTTTACTTCAGCAGCATCATTGACAAAATGAGATTTTTCTCTTATGAAAAGAACTATGGAGTCTAGGAAATTAAGGCACCATAATTTCGATTTGAGGACTCCATGCTTATAGGAAAGGCTTCCAGCAGTCCAGACTCAAAAATAGATATCCTAGCTTAGAAGGTCACAAATTGATAGGAAATATGGACTTTGCTGGAAGTACTTTTTTTGTATTAAATAGTTTGGCAGAGTAAAGGCTTCTCACACATGGTGATTTATTGGCCTATAAAGGTTCCTGCGTTTTAGTCGCCACAACCGCTGTTGCCTGGTCTTGTGAAGATGTGACTAAATTTGTTCTGTCCTCAGGACATAAGATGGGAAGTAATTATTTTTTTAAAAACTGAGGTCAAAGTCATATAATGTAAAATGAACCACTTGAGAGTGACGACTTGTGGCATTTAATAAGTTCACAAGATTTTGCAACTACCACCTCTATGTCGTTCTAAAACATTATCTTCACCCAAAAGGAAACCCATACTCGTAGGGCAATTACTCCCTTGCGGAGAGGGTGTTAGAGACGAGAAAATGTCTTTCTTCGCTCTGGATGTCTCGGCTTTGGATGTTGGCGTCCACGGACGGCACTGCTGGAGCTGGCTCACGCAGACCAGCGAGCAGGGGATTTTGTGAAGAGCGCCATCTCCCTGGATTGGTTTCTCTCTTGTAGGACATAAATCCCACCACTGGTCTTAGTTTTCACTGAGGGATGGCCACTTCGTCTAGGAGCCACCGAGCCAGGCTGTTTCTAAGGAACATTTACAATTGTCTTATATGACGGCTCAGGTTATTTCAGTGGAATTAACACAAAATGGGGCTCGTAGAAAATAGCTCATATTTTGGTCAATTCGACAGTGAGTGAGTGTCAGGCCGATTCCAAGCTCCCAAATGATAAATCCACTGGATCCCCTACGGGCCGGATCAACTTCTTCTGAATCTCCCTTTTCACGCTTTCGTAATCTTTATAAAGAGGTGACTGTGAGACGAATGGGATGCTGAAGTGGAACTGTTTTTTGTTTTGTTTTTGTTTTTGTTTTTTAAGCAATCATCTGTTTTATTTTAAAACATGTCTACACCGCATTGAGCATCAACACAGATGTGACTAAGGAACCCACAGTCCTGTCGCCAGCAGGCAATGGGTCCGGTGTACGACTTAGGGTGGACCGTTATTTTTCACAGTGAGACAAATGGGATGCTGAAGCAGAACATCCACCTTCGTGTTCACTTCCTACCGCTGCCATAACTCATTTCTAAGACGTGGGTGGTTCAAGTCAGAAATCTGTTCCCTCCTAGTTCTGGAGGTGAGAAGTCCAAGACCAAGGTGTTGTCAGGGCTGCTCTCTCTCCAGAGGCCCTAGAGGGAGAGCCCTTCCCAGCATCTTCCAGCCTCTGGAGGCTGCTGGCAGTCCTTGGCTGGTGGGCTCATCGCTCCAGTTGTCAAGGCCAGCACAGTCCAGTCTCTCTGTTCTGCCTTCACACGGCCAGCTCCAGGGCGTGTGATCAGATTTGCCTCTGCTCCCCTCTAATGAGGACACTGTGACTACATTTAGCACCCACGCGGATAATGCAGAATAATCTCCCCAAGATGAGATCCTTAACTTAATCACATTTGCAAATCAGCTTTTTTTCCATCCAAAGTCGCAGTCACAGGTTCCAGAACTCAGGATGCGGGTCCCCTGTAGAGGTCTTTGCCCACAAGGCCTACTGCAGGAGCTAAGCAGATTCCCTTACTTACTACAGGGCATCTTAAAGCCTTCATTACAATAACAGGCACTGGGGATCTCAAGGAAAGGGCGCAAGAATTTCCTAAACTTATTGAATCACCAGCACCCTTCATCCACCTTGCTTTTTAAACATTGATTCTGAGGATATCATGAAACTAACATCCCTAGGAATATACTTCAGAAAATGTTGGTCTGTAGGATAACTTACAAACTTCTTAGCTGGCATTCGACGCCTTGCTGACCCCATTCACCATGCCCAGACATTTCTCTTACTATTTCCCTCCTTCAAATGTCCAGCTTTAGTCAACACATCCTGATCACTGTTCTCCAAACACACCTGTGCTATCTGCCTCTCTAGTTTTCTCTGAAGAGAAGGATCACTCACTCCATCCTGACCATCTGTGCTCCCCACTGTCCCCCTAAACAGCAGCACTGTTACCTGCTTTATTCTCCTATTGAAAGTCCTTCTCCTCCTAATGAAAGTCCTTAATTTCCTCCAAGGCTCAGCTTTCCAGGAGCCTGCCTTGGTCCCCCAAGAAAGAGTCTCTCCCTTTGCAAACCTCAGCTTCAATGTTGAGGTACCCCAGGATCAATAACGACCAAGTACGGAAATGTGCCAATCGTTACTTTTTTGTTTTACCATGAGCAGATTCACGATTATCCCTATAATCATCTTGTTGCCTTTCCAATATGGACAGACAGGGAGGTGAATTACGACATAATCTTGAGATTCCGCTGGGAAACGAGTTGCTGTGAATTGAACTTCATCTAATTTTGTGCCTTGGTTGAAAAAAACAAAAAAAGGAAAAGTGAGGTCTGCAGGTGAACCCCGCTTATCTGTGATTTTCTCATCTACTTCTTATGACACGGCAAGAACTCTGCCTTGTCGTCCGAAGTAGCGTTGAACTTTTTATGTCAGCCTTCAGGCATGGCTCTTATAACTTACCTTTCCTCCCTTACACTCATCGTGACGGCTGGTAAGACTTATGATTACTTGGTTAATTATTTGGGATGGATTCACCCTTGATTTAGAAAAAAAAATTCAGATTAATTTTTAGGAGGATACAGGGAAGAATCACGTAAAATGATTTTGACGAACATAACTCTGGATTTACTCAAAAAATATCTCTTCCTTCCATGATGATCCTGGAGTAACGCGTACAAGTCCGATGGGAGAAAATGGTAAGAAAAACTTCTCTACGGAGAGTCTCAGGGATGCGTCTGGCACCTTTTTATTACAACCATGGAAAGAGAATGTGAATCGGACTCAGGAGGAGAGTGTTCTGGATTTAAAAATTACCCAGACTTGTTTCTTCCTATCTTACTGAGAGCGTTCTCGTTGAGAATGTGTGTCGGAAAAAGGACCGCAAAGGCACATCCCCATAGGTTAGAGACTCAGCAATTCGGAGGAGGAAATCAGTTGGGGAAGTGGATTATTTAGGAATCAGCTCACACCGACCATTGGGTTCTTTCCTTTGATTTCACTGGAAAATTATTCCCAGGTGAGAGCTAGCGCCACAATCTGAATTAAACAAACACCGCCTAAGAAAAATATCCTAGCAACCAAGAAAGGAGTGATGTTGGTTTGAGTCTGACTTCAGGAGGTCAAAAACGAGGCTGATCTCTCTTAATTCTGTGAGCTGGACTGTGTGAATCCAGGAGGCAAACGTCATCAACGTTACCTCTCTTCCAGAGGAGGGCATGTGATACCTGGAGGGGAGCATCTGCGTACGGAGTTGAAGGGATTACCGATATTTAGCATTAAAATCCATAAGTCGACTCTAGCAACAATGAAAGTTCAAGTGCAAGGTGCGGTGTTGCTGCTCAGAACAAAGGTGCTGCAGGTCACAGACGCCTCATATTAAAATTCCCAAAGTGGCAGACATCGGTCAACAAGAATTTTTTGGTACCTAATGTCAACTTATACAATCGTAGAGCCATGACATAAGCTTTGGAGTTTTAAGAGAGGTGAAGAGAATACAGGGTGACAAAACTCGGCAACACGAATGTACTTATAACGGGCTTGAGAATAGGAAGTACGGTGAGGTATAGGAATAATGAGTTTGATTTTTGTTTTTGTTTTTGAGTACCTGAGATGGGACAATTCCTATTCTAAATGCTTTATATGCATTTAAATAAACAAACAAATACATAAACAAATAAACGAATGAACAGAGTCACTTTAAAATGCAGCTGAGTTGCCATACCAGAGGAGCTGCCTTATACCGTCTTATACCTCAAACATTCCAAGTGTTGTAACAGGGCTACAGAGTAGCCTTTGGGCTGGGCCTAAAGCAACACAGTATCCCAAAGAAGTTTTCAAAGATAACAAGAAAGCAGTTATTGTGGTTATCAGACTAAGGACTGCGGACTGAAATTTAAAAACATTGTTTAGCATCACAATGTTAGCTTATGGACGCCGATAGCCATGCCTTCCCTTCGACCTTCCCTCCTACTGATGTAATTGTTCTAATTCCCTTTCTCAGAAACGCCCCTGGCCTTTGTTTCCTTACGGGAACACTATTTGGGCTTCTGCCTGAATTGGTGCCTCCCGAATAGCTATTCTTAGTGATCTCAGATAAATGTCTGTTGCCTCTCACTTTGAAAGGCCTTTTATTTTTAGGTTATCATGCATTATATATTAGCTTTCAATGTATGAATGTGTATTCAATGTACACGTATTAGCTTTCGATGTACCTATTAGCTTATACATGTATATATGTATTTAAATGCGATCCTTCACACCTGTTTATGCGCATAAATACACCTATTAGCTTGTACATACATATACGTCCGGCTTTCTGTACGTTACTGAAACACTGTCGCTTAGTTGTTAAGCTTGGATGCAGAAGCCCAGAGAAGAAGGGGGAAGTCACTTGCAGGCGGGTTCGCAGCCGAAGTGGCTGAGTGGCAGGCAGATCCGGCTCTGAGCTTCAGCAGATCACACTGGCTGGCATGTAGGCTCCCCATGCACGTCGGGGATGTTTTGCTAATTGCGTAGAAACCTTTATGAATGCAGCTGTGGGCTGCAGAGCGACGCTCTGAGTCAATATTTAAACATCAAGATGCCTCCCCACTTCAATGCCTTGGAGCCTGAAATTTCCTGTCTTGCGAAGGAGATTAAATCAAAGCAGAAAAGCACACTAGAAATGTAGGCAGCGACGCTTTCGCTGTGAACATCCCCCTAGCTCATTTCCCTTGGCGAAGCAAAGGCTCGGTGAAGTCTGGGAGCGACTCTCCCACTGGGTGACAGAAGCCAGGTGCTTCCCCAGCCGGTCCCCCTCTTCTCAACAAATTCAGGGAGGGACAGGGAGCTGCTGTCACAGCTCACACACCTGTCACCCAGGAGGAAGAGCAGAGCTGGGAGGGGGAGGGCTCAGCAGCCGGAGCCAGGACGAGTGGGTGCCAGAGCACTGACAATAATTCCCTGAAGGGTTCTGTTCTCTTTTGCTGGGAATGTAAATGAGGCAGAGGGTTGCACCAGGTAAAAAGTAAATTTCTACACGCAGGGGTTTGCATCAGTCCAGGCCTGAGAAACCCCTCCTGCACTGGCCCCTCGGCATGGGAGGGTCACTTCCCCAGACCCGTGGCTGAGCTCTGGGGAGCTTAAGCTGCTCCCTCTGACTAGCCGCCCCCTCACATCTCCAGGGTGTTGTCTTAGACTCAGCTCTTCCTAGACAAGCGCATGGTCACGTCTGCTCTGGGCTGGCCACGCTTGCTTGCTTGTCCTCTGTTCCCCACTGTCTGACCTTTCTCACTGCCACGCCTCTGGGCAGGGGACCTTTCTCTCTGCAACCAGAAGAACGCTTGAGACCCCAGATACCAGCCCCCCAGTCTGCACCGGGCGTCCCCGTCCTGGCCGCCAACACACCTCTCATCACCCGCCTTCCTTCACGAGCCCTGTCGTCCTCAGTCCTCAGAGGCAGGAGGAGGGGCTCCGGCCGGAGGTGTGAGGAGGGGGAGGAGGGAGGGGAAGGATCATGAGGAGGGTGGCAGGTGGTGGGAGGGTGGAGCAGGCTCTCAGAGCCAGGTGGCAGCATGTGGGAGGGAGGGAGGGCAGGGCAGTGAGACGGGGTGGCAGGTGGTGGGAGGCAGGGAGGGAGCAGAGTATGTGTCAGGCAGGAGAGTTTAACAATGTGTTTGTTTACTTTTTTTACTTTGGACTGGAGCAAAGGCAAGTGGGGGTGGGCCTGTTTCCTGTTCCCTATGGGAGCGGGGCCCCCAGCTCAGAGAGGTGGCCCTGCACTCGGGTCTTGAGGGGGAGCTGTGGCTCCTCCATACCCTTGGCTGTCACCTGAGCACCCCACTGGCTTGCCAAAGTGGCCTGAAGAATTGACCTGCTGCTGGGCTGCGTGTGGGGTTGGGGGAATGACAGAGTCAGGCACAGACATTTGGGGAGCTCTTGGGCCCAGTGGATGGTGGCGGCAGCCTGGCTCACTGTTCTGCCTCTGGGTTGCCCAGCTGGGCTGGTAACGCCGTGACTCATGCCTTGCACAACTGCTTGCCAGGCGACTGCCTTCTGTAAAGGCAAAGAAAAGGAGGAAGGACCAAAGTCCTGGTGATCCGGAAGAGAGAGGAAGACACCCCGTGACACACCGATGACACTGAGATTAGGGTGCTCCCGGAGATCAGTGCAGAAGGCCCGAGAGGACATGGCTGCTCCCTAGCTGGGATTCACACATCAATGGCTCGAAAAGGCAAACTGAGCGAGAAACCTTATTATTCAGAGAGCCAGAGGCCAGGTCCTAAAAAACCGCTGTTTTGCAAAGAATGACTTTCCTGCTGGCTTCTGGGGGAACCGGGGTCTCCGCCTCCTCGCCCCGCCCACTTTCCGCCTCCGCCGATTCTGCCGGCCCCAGGAGCTGTCATGGTGTTTCCAGCTCTACTCCTAAACATCATCATGTTGGAAAAATCGCTTCATCTTTTTGAGCTTCAGTTACGTCATCGATACAATAGGAATCCCGATGGCTCGGTCGTCCCCAAAGTCAGGTGGCCAAGGTGGAAGGACTGTCTTGGTGGCCTCCAGGAGTGATTCGGGTTGGCCATCCTGCAGTAAACAAGTAGAGGTGGAGGCCGTAGGGTGGACTGCTATAGAGACCAAGCCCGGAGGCGGAGCTGCGACCCCCTGGCGACCGGCCATTGCCGTGGGAGAGGGGGCCCCGCTTTGCTCTCCTTCTCCTGCCTGGTTTCATTTGAGCGGTGATTCTCAACCTCTCCACCGGGGCTGACTTTGCCCCAGGGCAGACTTAGTAAATCCGAAGACATTTGGTTGTCACAACAGGCATCTAGGGCACCGTAAACTTCCCACAACGCACAAAACTTCCGACGAAGAATTACCCAGCTCCAGATGTCAATGGCGCCCAAGTGGAGAAATCCCGCTTAGGTCTTCCCAGTGCCGGACTGAAGGGGTGGGTGTCAGAGCTGAGCTTCTCACCGACCGAGTCAGGGACACTCATTAGAAGGCGGGGGGGTCAAAGTGGTCTCCCAGGTGTTGGAAGGAAGGAAAATGAGTTTGAGAAAACAGACCTTGTGCCATTCCCATGTGCCCGAAGACCAAGTAATAACTTGCAGAATATCAGGCTCCTGAAGATGAAATTAATCACTCATTGTGCTGTTCTGAACAGTGCCGGGTGTTTCTAGCGATAAAATCCTTTGAATTACATGCTAGTCCCGGGGATGGCAAGCGGGGAGTTTGCATTCTTCTTTAGAGCCGGCCGTTAGGGTGAGGCGCCTGGGCAGTAAGTGCAGGCGGCAGCAGGTAGGAAGGACAGAAGCAAGGAAGTCCCCACTTTGAGGGACATCGAAGATGGAGAGGGGTGATGCTCGTGTCCATGGACATGTGGCTCAGGCCATTTAGCTGCACAAGGACCGCAGTCCACTCCGGGCTCCAGAGCTGGGGTCTCTGATTTCAACGGAGCACCCCCATCATCTCAGCCAGGAAGCAGCAACCTTGAAGTTGAAATATGTCTTCCAGTAAGAACCAGCGTGTGCCTCCGCGAACAAATAACAGCTTTTCAGAGGAGCACAGACAGGGGCTGGCTCTCTTCCGTTTTGGATCAAAGGATGCCGGTCTGCCCAACGGTGGGACTGGAGTGATACATCGTGTGGGCACCGAAGTGCAATCAGATCTCTGCCTAGCTCTGCATCCCACGGCTCCTGTCAGCTGGCCCCACCCCCCGGCATCCACTCTGGTGCCACCCTCTCCTCAGGTTATCCCAGGAATGAACGCCCAAGAGAGGAGCCTACATCGGGGCTGAGTCGAGAGCCAGCCCGGTGAATGTGAGTGTGGGTGGTGATTGAGAGACCCCACTCCCAGGTCATGGGGGGACGAGGACTGGCGGGCAAGCAGGACAGGCCCATGGGTTTAACACAAAGCCGGCACGCTTCCGCTCCGCCAGTGTCGGGAGCCCTGACGCTGCGGGCATGCCTGCTCTCCCAGGCTCCTGGTCTCGGCTGTTCCAGCCTGAGCTCCCTCTTCTTGGGGGTGAGGGGTCGTTGGGAGCCATGGTGGCAGTCATTTGTGGACTATTCTGGTCTCCCTTGGACTCATCCCGGCCCCATTTGTCCTCAGGTCCCTGCCTCCTCTTCCCCTCTCAGCTGTCAGTCCCAGGGGCCCCTGCTGGCTGTTCCTGGCTCCTGACTTCCAGATGGGCTTAGGCAAGGGCTCCGCTGGGGAGCCTGGAGGCTGGAGCAGTGGGGAGAAGCCAAAGTTTTTCTCTCCCTCTCTGGAGGACTCGCTGGCAGCAGTCACATCTCCAGGGTGGCTCCAAGTGGTCATCTCCCTGCCACCCCTGACCTAGGGTCGGCGGGGGTCCCTGCCACTGTGAACGAGTGGGTGGTCTCCCTGTACTCTGGCCTGGCTTTTCGGCATTTCCAGGACACAGTTCAGGGGCTCCGCCTTCTGGTTGGAGCCGGCCCGATGTCCTCCTTCCAAGCCTGGGATGGAATGGCAGCCCTTTCCGCTTGTGGGTTAGACGTGGCTATTGACTTTGGCTAATGTGACCAAAGCAGAAGTGAAGTGTCACTTCCGGGTGAAATCTTAAGGTGCGGTGTCAATATGCCATGTTCTCTGTACCCCACGGCAGTGAACGTGAAAACACAGGTGGAGATGGAGCCTCTGAGTGCCGGGGCCCTGGGCGACCTCCAAGTGCCAAGTGCACGGCCGACCAGTGTGGACAGGAAATACGGCAGAGAAATAAATATGCGCGTGCATGTGTGCGTGTGTGTGTGCATGCTTCGGCATGCGTCGCACGTGTGCACATGTGCAGGTGTGTGCACGTGTGTGTGCTAGGTCACAGAGATCCTTTATTGCTGACTGCAGCATAACCCTGCCCCGTTTGAGCCCTCAGGATTGGAGGATCCTTCCCCAAGTCACGCCGGGACTGCGCTAACAGCGCCTCCAAACGACTGAAGCCTGCACCCTACAATCGTGCCTGCCCTCAGCTCCACACGCCCCCATCTGAACCCCGTGTGCCAGGGGCTCCCATCACTCCTGCGCTTCCCGCCGTGGGGGCTCATGGAAGCCTCCGCCGGTCCCCTCCCCTGAGCTCACGGCCCAGATAGTGTCCCCGTGCCCTTCCTTTCCTCTGCCCCACACCCACTGGTCACCGCCTCGTTCACGCACTCAGGTCCGCCCTCATCTGGCCCTCGAGCCTCTCAGCTCCTGCTGCTCTGGCTCCTGGCTGCTTCCGTGGGTTTCGCCCGGACCTGAGGTCCACCCGTGAGGCCTTCCTGCCATTGTTCTAAAGTGCCGTCCCCTCACCCACAGGACAGAACAAGTGCCACACTCGTCCTCTGACGATCTGACTCTGGCCCGTGTGCCCCGCCTCCTGCCGCCTCCCTGCCCAGCCCTCTGCTGCTGCCACATCAACACCTCGCTCTCTCCCTGGCGGGCCGTGTCCCCGCACCTCCCGGCCGTGTCCCCGCACCTCTGACATTCCCCTTGCTGCGTCCTGGGTCCTGGCACTCACCTTCCCGCCGGCTGCCTGCTGGAGCCTGTGTCCTCGGTGAGCCTTTATGATGAGCCTTTATGATGCTCACGCCTGCGGGAAGGAGGGCCTCGCTGGGCACCTCCACGGGTGGCCCCTGCAAGCTGCATTTCTTGGCACTGGAGCTGGTGGTCTCCTGCCTCCGTTCCCCCCAAACGCTGCACAGGGTATGGGCGGGGACCCCTCTTTCCTATCCATGCACACCTTAACACGATGCCAGAGTTATAAGAGCTGCTCTACAATGAGGGAATAAATGATTAAAAAAAATAACCCCACTGTGCTTTAATTGAGGTGATTTAATGTGTAGTGATCGTAACTGGTTCTTGCCTCTCATTTCATTCGACATTAGAAAATTTCAGATCTGAGCTAAATGTGAGCCTTTTCTTTACTTGTAGAGGGAGGAATTCCCTCGACATCAAAGCAGATAGCTGAGACCTCTAAGTGCCTTGCGACACAGGTGCCTGGCTCTGGGTGGTGCGGGGGACTGTGGCCGCCTCCTCTGTCCTGGCTGGGGAAGGACCATCAGCCCCGGAGCCGCTGCTGATTATTTGAAAACGATGGCGAGT
The DNA here is from genome assembly GCF_902729225.1 of Pteropus medius. Taxonomy (NCBI): domain Eukaryota; kingdom Metazoa; phylum Chordata; class Mammalia; order Chiroptera; family Pteropodidae; genus Pteropus; species Pteropus medius. Next base: position 34,726,508 of record NW_024355205.1, read on the forward strand.
AACTGTTCTCTTCCTGTGCGGATGTGTTAGTTACGATATCCAGGTGGACTATGCAGGAGGGGACAGCCTGGGTAGTGACTTGTGAGGGAGACCAGAAAGGACACTCTGGTTGGCAAAGAAAACGCTTGGGGCACGCGTGCCTGAGAGAGGCTGGACAGACGGTGACAGAGCAGTGGGAAGTCCGCTCCTCTGGCCAAGATGCAGAGTGAGCTGCGGCCGGCCCCCTGCCCCCCAGTGGCCACCATCGACTATAGCAGTGACACACGGAAGACGCGCTACTGATGAGGACAGGAGGCGGAAGCGGGGCTCCCAGAAACCCGGGGAACGCAGGGTCCGGGGCCCCCACAAGGGGCCTGCAGCCTGGAGAAGGCGTCGGAGCCAAGCCTGCCTATTTGATTCTAATCCATATGGTTAACGGCCCCGTGGCGAGACTTCCTTCGCCGTGTTTGACACGGCCCAGGTGCTCAAGGCGTGTGAGAGGCGCTGCATCAGTAGCCACCGCCACGAGCCCAGGGACGACAGACATTGATGCGAGAAGAACCTACAAAGCTCCTCTGCGCACTGTGCCCCAAAGGCCGACGAGCGGCGGGCATCGGCACAGCTCCGGGCCCCTCTCGTTCGTCGCCGCCTGACTCCGACTCCAGGGGCCGCGACAGAGCCTGCCCGCTCTCTTGTCACCTCTAATGACAGCACAGTGCGGGATCTGGCTTCCTCGGCTGGGTCACCGTCGGTCTATTTCTAGACGGGGACGGGAGCCGCCGCTCGGGCAGGTGCAGCCGCAGCCGCAGGTAGTGGACAGGTGACAATGGTCACTGTGGGAGAGCACACGGCGATTTCCTCCAGGGCGGGGCTTCCGGCTGCGCCACTGGGGACAGGGCGTCTGGTGGTCTAAGTATGACAATATCCCTTCCCAAGATGCCAACAGAGATTAAGAGGACCGAGGGCACTGGTAAGAAATCACTAGCCTTGGGGAGTTGGATGGCCACAGCTGGTTAATGTGAGTGTGTAGCTGACTAATCGCATTTTATTTGATTTATTTTTTATTTTTTATTTTTTGTAGCTGACTAGTTTTAGACCCTACCATCCACACTCCTCCTTGACTCCTTCCCTTTTTGTGGGCTTGCTCTCTCTTTGCACCTTGCGATTTTATCTCTTCCCTCCTTAATAGCTCCTTTTTAGGTCTTTTTCATATATACAGAACATATTTTTTCCTATGTATTTTTCTCACGTGTAATTTTGCTGTTCCTTTCTTCCTGTTTTTTCCTCTTTATCATGCTCCCTCCTCGATATTTTGAAATATTACCTTGCATTCATTTAAAAAGTTGCTTTAAACGAAACATTTAAAAGCCTGCTAATGTTTTTGTGTCTCCTGCATGCCCTTTTAAAAAGTGATTCAAGTTGATTAACGGCACATGATAGAAACACCCCTCGTGCCTGCTCCAGAGGCTGAAGAGGACACCGCATCCCCAGTCTGGTATCTGCATAGCCATCGGCGGCAGTTGGACCCCTAAGGTGACAGGAGAGGACTCGAGCTGCAGTTCTAGCTAAGCTCAGAGATGCTCAGGGAACCAGGTGGCTTTTTCGTGGCAGTTTAAGAAGCAAAGTGTTTACCGTCTCTGGAAAACCATTCGGTGTGTGGTGTCCTGGGCATTCGCGGTCTCCCGCTTGTGTCTCTTTCCTCCGGTGGCCATGGATTTGATGTCCCCATCACATTTGTTGTGTAGTAATTATATGTTAATCTTTTGCTTAGCCTGCTGATAGAATCTCCTTACGTAATTATGCATGTATTCCCTTGCAGATTTCCCATGCAGAATAAAGGTATAGTTGTATATAACATTATTCACGAGTCTAACTTCGATAAATGAGTCTAACTAACGATAAAATATGTATTAGTATCGACCACACGATTAACTTTCATGGTGAGCGCCTAGAAGAGTCCTAACTTATGTCATACGTTTTATAATGTTCTTTATCTTTGTAACGAGCAATGGATTGGAATGTTGGGTATGATTCCATGATCTGTTCTCAAATTTTAAGTTTCCTTGTGCATCGAACATACGTATGTGATCTTTTTCATAAAGACAAAGCAAACAAAAAGAATGACAGTGTCCTTTCATCTCTCCAAGGGTTTGGAATTCAATTTTGGCAGAATTCTTTGAAGCCAGTGGATTTCACAGATCAAAGTCATTACAGTTACTGCAGAGGCGAACCTGAAACCTAAGACCAGCAAGTCAGGAGCCCAGTCCTCACTCGTTCTGATCTAAGAGCATCTGAATCCACTAGAGACAGAAAAGTTAAAATACCTTTATAGGAAATATTGACCAGGAGGTCTCCTACAGCACTCTTAAAGTTTTATAATTCAGTCAGACAAGTTAAAAAAATAACCCTCACAGAACTAGAATATCGATCTGACAAGGGGCTCATCCTAGGAATGGTTACCACCATAACGAATGTGCGGTGCTACCTCGTTTAATTTGCTCGTACAGTCACGCCTGCGTCCACTGACAGCGGGGCCAGGTTCTAAGCTATGACTCTTTCTAGCATTCAGAGAATCTGTGAGTCTCGTGCTGGTGACCTTGGACTTAAGAGATTAGGGCTGTATCTGCTAATGTGCTGTGGATCGCGAATTAGGTGGTGCTGTTCACGGTCCCACTTCATATTTTGATGATGCAGCTTGTCAGTTTTGCAATGGAACTGGTAACCTCACTATGTCGTTCATTCAGGTCTGGGGAAAACATACCCTGTGACTTTAAGATCCTTTCCCCTACAGAGAACCCTGTTTGGGGACCCTCAAGCCAAAGTGGCGAATCCTCTGAACACTTTTCAGTCTGCTAGGCTAGTGACAAAGAAGGATGGAGAGGGGGCAGGGATGGAACAGGAACGGGAGAGGAAGAGAGACAGCAGATATGGCGGGCAGCGTTCCTCACCTAGTCCCTCTGAGTCATCGCTCACATGGTGAAACCAGGCAGGGGTTTTGGGTCGGGAATTAAAGAAATGCAGGGTGAAGAACTTTTTGACATTATTTTTTCTTGGGGCGGAGGGTGGACCTTGGAGGATAAGCGTTCACTGACTGAGCTATGAAAGAACACTGATGTTTCAGTGATTTCATGATGGAGGGATGGTAGAAGGAGGAAGTAGGGGCCCCGTTAGGTGTGAGCAAGATTAATTTAATTAGGTGTTCATGGCTTGATGATAATGAGGAAGCATTTGCAGGCTTCCCTTGTGACTTTCAATATGAAATCTATCACCAGGAACAATGTATATTTTCAAAGGGGAAAAAACTGCATTGTCTATTTATTTCAAATGCACGTGGCCTTTAATATTTAAACATCAACATACAAAGTTGCATTTCTCAGTTTGGGGGAGGCTTTATTTTAATTGCTTCTTCTCTCTTCTTAAAAATGTGTATCTTGTTTACTTAGCTTAAGAGTTTAGAGCATTAGACCACTAATCTATACCAAACCTAAATGATTACAAAGTAGCTACACCACAAGCACTCCAGTTTTTGATAGTTCTGTCTGAAATTTCTAAACTATACCTGGAAGTTTTAACGATCACAAACCATTCTTTCCTCTCTTTAGATTACCCAGCCTGTGCAATATTGGCACATAAAACAGCTCACCTGGATTAAGCCTAAAAGTCAAGTCGAAATAATTGTGGGTCTTGACCCCCAGAGCACTGCTACACATTAAATCCTTTTCGATTTTCAGCTCCATACGTTCAGTAACAATTTCATCACAGAATTTGACCCCACACAAGATGGATTTTGAACGACACATAATGTAACATCAACACAATGCGATACGTATCAAATAGACCTCCGTTAGCACAAGAGCAAAAGAGAAAGACAAATCGTGTGATTTTTCCATTCAAAACCAAAAATAAAGAATAAATTTCAAGTTACTCACTCATGGATTCTGTCAGCTTGGCCATTGTTGTAGTTTCTTCTTTGTGCTTTTCCTGGAGATGGGAAGAAAAGATGATTTATGTAAAAAATACATCTTCGACATGAATTAATACGATGGGTCGGTTACGGCTCTCTCTCCCCCTTCTCTTTCCTGTGTTAACATTTGGTCACCAACGATGAAATGAATTTAAAAATCTCACATTACAGCTATATGATCAAAGAGTCACCGAAAAGAGGTTTTTTTTTTAGGACATTAAAAAACTCGCCACCACTCTTGGAAGTAAGCGTCTGCCGCACTGATCTTGGATATATATAATTGGTGACGCACGACCAGCTCCCGGAACCTCTTTGACACTGGTGTTCTGACAGTCATCTGCCAATCCTCTGCTCTCTATTTTCTCCTGTTGAAGCTTTTCTGGTATTTTTGGAGCTGGTATTTTTGTAGTCATTTGGTTTCTTCCTTTTTGTAAAAGCTAAATAGGTTTTCTACATTTTTCTTTGTCTTACTTTTTTGAATTCTTAGAGTCTTTTTAAAGTCATCACTTTTGACGGGGTTATAACCTTATTTATTTGGGGCTGAAAATATTTTGTTTCAATTGGGATACAGGTTCTAACCCCCTGAGTTTGAAAGCCAGAAGGATACATACAAAAATTGAATCTGTCCTAATTAAAAAATTACTTGGATGGTATTAAGAATGATGGTCATCACTACTGAAAAGTTCTATTCAACTTCCTTATTTCTTTATTTACCTTGGGTTCCAAACTTGTGTAGTAACTGAAACATTAGCCATTTGTATTTTACTTTTTTGCAGCTTTATTCTTTTTCTGAACTTGAAACTAATACAGGGTCATTACTTAAAAACTCAGAAAACATTGAAAAATTATAAATCAGAAAAATATTGTCCTCTCACAATACCAACCACAGAGGAAATGACTATTCTATTTTGGTGAACACCTTTTTATTTCTATTTCTATACCTGTGAATATATACAGATGTGAAAGTACGATCCCAGTTCTATAAATATAAATGTCTACATGCTACATACGATACTGTAAGTTGCTCTTTCTCTTAATATCATACCATCCATCTTCCTACGTCGATAAAGTCGGAATACATCATCTTTTTTTTAATGATCGCATGACGATTTTCATGGGTTATACCATGATTTCCTTAACCAGATTTCATTCAATTTGCTTACAATTTTTCACTATTTTACAAAATGCTGCGATGAGCATTCTTGAACTCACACCTTTGTATATTTGTCCTTTTAACTGCTGAAGATAGAGCTCAGGTTTAGGTATGGCTTGGTCGAGAGTATGATTACTGAGAATGTGGACGGCTGTCCCCGGGAAGGTTGGCTCTGACTGTATCAAAATTTTTGTTTCCTTACATTCTTGCCATCTTGCCAATGTCATCAGCGCATCCCCCCCGCCCCACTCCGTCTTTGCCAAATCGATAGGCAAAAAACGGCATCTTGTGATTTTATACCATCGTTTTTCTTTCCCTGAACTTATTTTTGTGGGTAATCGGCACATTCCTCACGTGCGATCAGCACGTCATTGATTCTTAGTTTCCTGTCGTCGTGCTCCATCTCCTCTGCCATCAACGATTTTAATTCTTAGAAGCCAAAGGTGGCATTTATGTTCCCCAGGGACGTAGCATAGCGCAGAGCACATCCCAGCTGCTCGGCTAGCACTGGAGTTGGTGTGTCACGACTTGGGGGCTGAAGTCCAGTTAATAAAAATATCATTGATCCTTCTAGTGCTGCTCTTTCCAAACTAAAATTCTACTTTGAGTGTCAACAAAACAACTTTGTACCTCCCAGGTAGATGACTGACTTTCGCAAGCCCTGTATTTATAGCAATGACATCGGGGCACTGCCTTTTACTTACACTAACCTGCCCTGGAGAACAGAAGCAGCTAAGGAACCATAATCAACCATTCCACCGGTGGTGACATTTAACCCATGATGTTTAGCCTGCCACGTGGTCTATATAGAGAAATAGCGGGGCTAACAGAGAGGCTAAGGGTGCCGTGTAGGAGAGACAAAGAAGACAAGCAGAGAGGAAGCTGTCACAGCGAGACTGGCCCACAGGACCGTGCACGGAGGCTGCTTTAAAGACAGGTCGACCCTAGTGCTTCGTGACAATTCACGCAGAGAAGCAACTCTGTGGCGAGAACTCAGTGAGGTTCATCCTCGACCTGTAGGCACAGTGTTCTGTGTCTGCCGGCCCTGGAGTTGATTCTTCACTGCACCTCTTAGCCTCGGCTGATGTGGGTTCAGTCCCTCTAGTTACACGATCCTTCTTACATCCTGGTCTGTGGCTTGTCCCCACCCCCCATTCTCTGGCCCCACGCCTGTTGGTGGGGCCTCGCACTGGATCACTGACCTCTTCAGCTCAGCCTTCCCCTAATGGCCCCAGGGGTGAGACTCCCCAAACCACAGGCTTCCAGATTCCAAGCCTCATATCCTGACGAAGCCCTGTCAAGGTGGCCTGTCACCACTTTACCTCTCCTGACCAAGGACCCTGCCGCCTTTCCCATCCCAGTCCTGCTGCTGCGTGGTCCTTACAGCCACTCTTATTCCGATGTGCTGGACATCTCGGTCCCGGAGAAATCGAATGCCGCTCGTGTCGGGTCTCTTCTCTTCCCTGCCGTTAAACAGAAACTTGACATCAAGGGTGTGGGGGCCCTTACCAAGCCTAAATTTAGCTCTCTCAGTTTGACTCATCTATATCATAACTTCTGTTGGAAATCATGACATATGTTTCTGTGTAAGTGCTTTAGTCATTCCATGGGGTGTCTTTAAACTCCTTATGGCCTCCCCTCATTATCGGAAAGTTGAGGTTTGCAGGAGCGTGGCACGTACCCCTCCTCAGGCACTGACATTCCGTTCTCCATCCCAAGCTAAGTCTCCTCCTTTTTTCTAAAGCCAAGAGTCTCCTCCAAAGGAAATTTGCGGGTTATAGGATTTATAGCACTGGGAAGCGATTTAGAAGTGTAGCGTGTTAAACCTGGAAGAGATTCTTTTAGAGACTGTCGAGTCCAACCCTGTAGCGATGCAGCTGGCAAAACTGATATAAGAAAGGGATTTATACCAGGCTGGGCTCTCCGCTTGTCGACAAACTCGGCTGCCCCAGGAACCTTAAGGTCAACCCCACAGGAACATAACGACACACGACCCTCATACAGCAATCCCGGCATTGCCTTCTGTGTTCTTCATTCTAGCAGCCTCGTCCTGGACGATATTCCCAGTTTCCACAAATGGCTGATGACTTCCAGATGTATTTATCTGGCTCTGACCATCCCCGAGGACTCTGGCTCTGCATTGCACTGGATGGCCCACCCAGACGACCAATGGGTGTTCCAAACCAGCCCGGTCAAAGTTACTCGCTACCCGCTGACTCGTTCCACCAGCTCTCCCCTTCCCCACCTCCCGTTCCCACACACCTGGGCTTTTCACCTCCCCGTTCTCTGTCTTTCATTTACGGGGTCACCACCACATTGTGCCTAAGCCAGCCACGCGGCAGCACCCCACACCTTCTTTATTCCTTCCGCCCGGTAGTTTACATATTCAATCTGACCTTCCTTAGCTGCTCTCTCTTAAAGAGTCTGTGCATGTTGCTTCCACCTGCCTCCAGTCTCACTTACGACACCGAGGGCTTATGGTGAAACAGCCCCTGAGTCTAAGTCTCTCAGTCCTTCTCTAGCAGACAAGGGTGTGACCCTCGCCTTTTCGCCAGGGCCAGTGGTCCAGATGACTCTGTCCTTTCCACTCTCACTCTGGTTACAGGTCCCTTCCTGCCTTGGCATCACTGCTTCCTCTGCCTAGACACCTCCACTTCCGTCTCCTCCCGTGTGCCCCAGCCTCTAAGAACTTCGCCGGATGCCGCTGGCCTGCAGTTTTCCCTGCTCTTCCTGGCCATCTCTCTGACTTTTATTTCTAAAACTGTCGATGCTCAAATGCGTCCTTGTATCACATTGCACAGTGTGTTGTGGAGATAGGAGACCTCGGGGCCTCTGGGGAAGCCAGCTCTCGCTGCCCCCAGCAGCCTCCCTGGAGGCCTGCATTGGCACAGAGGTCATGGCCGGGAGGCAGTGCATGGTAGACCAGGAGCCTCTGCCACTGAGAGGCTGCCTGCCCCCAGAGGACTACTCAGCATGAGTGTCAGCAGCTGGTGACCACACACCCACACTCCCATTTCCAACACCCTCTCCCGGCATAGAAGGTTCCAGAACCTTGGCATGCCTCTCAGAGGAACTGGGTTCGTTAGCTTCTCCACTTGCCGCTGTGTTGCCATACATTTAATGGAGACACAGAAACGTTTAAAGTTTGGGGGAATCATGATGACATGTCTGAGCAAAACATGCCCACGGATGCTGAAAAAAACCCTACGTGTCTTTTAAAATCATATCCAACTGCTCAGGTAGAGTGTTGGCCCTCGGGTGATGGGTATCTAATTTTCTTTTTGTCTGATTGTATTCTCTCTACCACACATGGGAATGGGCAAAAGATCATGGTTTGGTTTGCTTTTGGGTGGGGGTGTGTGTGTGTGTGTAAGAGGAGAGAGAGAGAGAAAAGAGAGAGAATGAGAGAGAGAGAGAGAGAGAGAGAGGAGAGAGAGAGAGAGAGAGAGAGAGAGAATCTCATGAGGCCGCTCTGCTGTGTGAAGCCGCTCACACCCAGAGACCAGGAGCTGGTCGGCCTGAGTGACGTCTGCATGTTTTCAAGGCACTTTTCATGCCTTGCGTTCTGCTCTCCAGAAGTGGGTTTTTCAGGATAAAGGGGGAAACGCATCAAAGTTGATGTATTTCAAATCAGTCATATTTGCATCTTGGATATTTTTATCTCTCTGAAATGTGTGCTTATGTTCATCAGAAACTGTGAGGTTTTCAAGTTACAATCATGTAAAGAAACGTTTATATAAAGTGGGAAATATAACGCTATTTTATGACCTGTTGTCTTCAACTGGACCTCACCTCCAGGTTAACACAGGGCCCCTCAAGTCTGCCACCTGTTCTTAGGGCTCTCTACCAATGTGCTAGCTGTGGCCTGCTGCCTTTTCCTGACATGGTGCCATCGCAGGTCACCTGAAGACCGATTTAAAAGGAAAAAGTCACACCTTTATCCAATCAATTAAGTGTCCTCTTACTACGGTACTGTGTGTATTGCTTTAAGTTGCTGTAGACAAGAGGATTTAAAAACCACAATGTAGCTTTTTGCCTAATGGAAAACTAATGGCAATAAGTGGTCAGTATGCGAGTATGGTTTGGAGCAATAAAAACAGTGATCCTTAACATTTCTTTCACATTTATCACAGCCTGGCACTATGTTAAGTGCATTATTCGATGATCTCACGTAATTCTCGTGATAACTCTATGAAATAGGTACTTTGTCATTGCCACTTTGCAGATGGAGACATGGAGGCACAGAGAGGCTGAGCAAATTGCCCCGGGTCACACAGCCAGTGAAGAGTAGAGTCGGGTGTCAAACTCGTGAAAGTCATTAATCATGGAACCCTGGCAGGCTTCACAGAGGAAGACGTGTCAACAGGTCAAGAAGGGAGGGAGAGTGACGAGGAGAGGGAGGACCAAGGCAGAATATTCCAGGTAGAGGACGGCATGAGCAGAGGTGGGAAGCCTTGGCGTCTGAGGAACAGCAGGTGGCAGGTGAACGAGAGGTGGCGGGAGGCCGAGTCTGAGAAGAGGAGCAGAGACGAGCTTAACAGAATTAGGGCATAGACTGCGGTGGGCTACGGCGCCAGGCTGAGTCGCTCAGGAGGGAGACCGGAGCTGGAGGTGGGGTGGGGGGTGTCTGAAGCTGTTGGAGGAGGAAGGAGGCCAAGATCTGCACCTGGTCAGCTCCCTGGGGAAACCCAGAGAGCGCACTCTCTCCCAGGAGCTAAGGGACATGGCAGTTTGAAGAATTAAGAACTTGGCCATCAGAACGTGATACAATTTTACAGAGAAGAGTTAGTTTTTATCCCTGATTTACTCAGTAAAAGGCTCCTAAGGTGATTTAAAGTTTTCATGATTTGGGGTAAAAAAAAAAAAAGTTCTGAAGGGGAGTGTTTGAAGGAGAAGATAAAATTCTTACTGGGCAGGCCACGAAGGATGCTCTTGGCAATATAACCTTCTTTGCAAAAGGCTGAGAGCCCCTGCCTCACCCAGACACACTTCCTAAGGTCCTTACATACACGTCACCCCGCTGGGTCTCTGTGATGCCACTGCCGTGGCCATGCCTACGAGGCTAGGGAGGGCATTCGGATGTCTTACAAAATAAAAAATCAGATCAGATTCAAGGTTGTGCTTGCAGTGACATCACCTCAATTCACCTGTGTTTCAGGGTAAGTCTCAGGTGGGAAGAAAGGGTTTGGAGCATCACCCTGGGTGCTTTCTTAGAAGCGTGTTGAGAGCATGAACTCTAACCCAGAGCAACGGGTCGCGGGACTAAGAGAATACTGCAGGATCACATGGTGGCAGAATCTCTCCCACCCCACGTCTGCGTGTGTCCCACCTTGCTTGCTGTCCTGTAGGCCACAGTCTACATTCAGATTATGCTTCCTGAATGCCCAGGGTGGTTGGTTTCTTAGAATATTGATGAGTGAGTCATTTCTCCTTTCCTAGAGCTCCTGGAAATATAGAATTTAGGACAAGCATTATCACCAAAGTTACATCAAGAAGTTTCCTTTAAAGGAAATACTGAGCTACACTGCAGAGAGGCACCGAGGATATCTGGACAACTGCGGGACTCAGAGTCCGTCCACACTGTCGCCGGCCATCAGTCGACCTTTTCCCAGGCCAGCCCTCCTGCTCCCAGGATGCATCTGTGCCGGGTCCTAGCTGGGATCCTGGGGAGCAAAGGGCTGGTTCTTAGAAGCTGCACGAACACTTCTCTCAGACTCATTTCACTCAGTCTGTTGTCTCCCTGCTGGCCCAGCAGCTCTCTGAGGTTCTCGTTTGGCCTCCAGGGCTAGCTTCCAGGCATCATAAACCTTGATGCTTCCCCCACCTGCCTTCATCTGGGGCGCAAGCTTTGCTCAACCTTCTCTACTCACAAGAAGGAAGGGAGCAGACGCCATATTGTTTTTTTCCTTTTCCCTTTATGTTTCTAGCTTGCCCATGATCCAAGTTCTGAGCACACCGAGTCGTCCAATAGCCGCCCTGCCCCCTTCCATAGCAAGTCATGACTCTTCCATCAAGACCTGGCTTCCACCCTCCTCCGCAGGCCCATTTCCCATCACTCCTTGGCTCTAACTATGGTTCTGCCAAGCGACCCCCCGAACACATTGCCTCGCTTCATCCTCTTTCTTGCAAAGTTAACTCCTACTCGTCTTCTAAGATTCAGTTCAGATTTGACTTCTTTGTAGACATTGCCCCTGGCTGCCCTTTTCCTTGTGACCATTCTCCCTGCACTCCAGCATCTGTGCATACTTCCCATAGGACTTCCCATGCCTGGAGCCATGACTTCCAAAGTAACAGAGCAAGCCAGAGGTGATCGTCATGACAATTCAGTAACAACTGGAAAACTAAAAAATGTTAATCTCTTCGTTTCCAAAGAAGACACAAAACCCCTAGACAACAATGAAGAATGAGTAGAATGAATAGGATTTCCTAGAGCAGTCATAAGTTCCCTGACGTGGAATGCTGACTGGTTATTTATTCAGAATGTTTCAGAAGGATTTCTGCTCCAGGAAGTGGTGCGATAAAATGACCTGTGAAAATCCTTTAGAATTGTTTCAGGGATGTGGTCATGGCTCAAGGAAAAAAAAATTCCTTTGTTTACATCTATCTGGAGTTGTTTCCCTTATTTAATGTGGGTAGTGGCGGAGAGGTGGGTGTGATATAGGGACAGACTGGCAAAAAACTAGTCGCTCGTTAGTTCCTTTGACATATAAGGGATGCTTAGGACAAAGGGCAGGTTGACCCTGTTTTAAGGAGTCACTCAAGTCCAGTGGTGAGATGAATAGGACCACTAGGATGCCTCACGTTCGTCTACTGATGCAGTATTGCGTTAGAGAGCCCTGAGCAACGGCACTGTGGGGCAGGCTCGCGGCAGGCCCGAGAAAGCGATGGCTCAACGCTCCAGAATTTCCTGTCTTTTAACTTCTGCTCACAGGTTCCATTGGAGCCGCTTTCTCTCCCAGGGCTGTGCTGTGCCGTGTGAGACAATTTGCTGTGTTCTCCCTCATGAACTGGCCGGGTTGTGAGGAGCAAGGGGTTCACTCATTCGTTCATTCATGGCTCAGCCTTGTGAGGCTATGATAATGCACAGCCTTTGGAAGGGCCATGATCAAAAAAATTTTTTTGACAAAACTAATCTAATCCTGAGATGTAAGCCTAAGCTGCCCAGTATTGGACAATCCATGTGGAAATTTCTTCATCAGACAAGGAAGCCAGTGGAGCACAATAACAGTTTCTTCCCAAGCTGGGCCACTCTTGGGCACTGTCAGCATCCAGGAAAGTGATGTGAATGCTTGTTTTCAAGACAGAAAACATTCCTGCTAAACGGGGTCACAGGGGAGCCAAAAGGGCAACTGAGAGCCCCAGTTACTGCAATCGCCCAGGAAGTCAGCCTATTATTACTTATGCATGCAAGAAAGGGTATGGGGGACAAGGAGATGCGAGTCCTCTGTGTCAATAGTTATAAAAGACACTAAGTCAGAGAAATATTTTAAAAAATGTTATTTTGCAATATTCAGTTTCATAACCAAATGTGACATTTACTGGGCTGGAGAATGAGGAACATTTATTGATAGAAACTGCATCATTTTCTTGTGCTTCTTGGCATGTGTTTTTCAGCTTGAACTTCTGTTTGGGCAGAGGAGAGGAAAGAGAGAAGGTCGCCCCTTTCTTTAGGTACCTCACAATGAATCCTCAGCAGCGCAGCCCTCCGAGAAGAAAGGAAAACAAGAAAATGTCATTCTAATCTCGCCTTTCTCTTGTTCTTTTGTCCCTTCTTTCTACTTGTAATTAATTTCCTGATTTCAGCTTCTGGGAAGGTGGAGTAGATATACTTTTCCTTATTCCTCCCACTAAGTACAACTAAAAATCCCTGGACATTATATATAAAACAACATGGAAAGTGGAGAGAAGTCAGGCTAGCCAGAGACCTTGAGCCCTGAAACACATCATAGTGGTGAGTCCACCCTCACCCATATATTCAGACTGGATACTGGAGAAACCAACAACTTGGAAATGCCAATGGGTACGGACAAAAATGCTCCAAGAAAACTCTGCCCTCTCTAACCAGCAGGCCAGGAAAGAGGCTGTCTGGAGAGATGAAATTTTGTAGACAAGAACCACTCTACTCCAGCCTAATACCACAGAAAGAACTGCAGCCCTACCCCAAGAGAAGAGGATGAATGGGGGTCCTAGACTATTGCCATCGCCAAGCTGTAACAAAGCACCCCAAGCCTTCTGCCAGGGTGGTGCCAGAGAAGACAGGGTTTCATTCTTGTTGAAGGGCACTGCGGGTCACTTCCCCACCCCATGAGACCACATGGAGGGCCTGGACTTCTCTCCAGATTCAGCAGTAATGAGGCAGCCCTCCCCACTCCCACCAAAGTCGCATTGGAAGAATCCCAGTGTAGAGTCAGGACTTCCGCTGCCACTGAGCAGTAATGATGCCATCCCCCAAAGTCTAGTGGAGACCACATGGGAAGCATTAATGAGGTGCCTTTCTTGTTCCAGCCAGGGTTGTGTCACTAGAGGCCCATTCCTACCCTCATTCCTACCCAGCAGCAACAGGGATCCCACTCAACCTGGTGTCAGTAGAGACTGACATCCCACTAGGCAGTCATGAAATGGCACCCCCTCACTCCCCAGGGTGGTGTCAGAGGAGATTTGAATAAGACCCAGTCTTATAAGATACCCCCAAAATGTCTAGGTTTCCATAAAAAAAAATTCACTTGTCACAACAAGAATCGGAACGAGATCACATTGAATGAGAAAGACAAACACCGACATTGACGCGAAACAGATTTTAGAATTATCCGAGGATTTTAAAGCAGACATCACAAAAAGGCTTCAACAAGTAATTACAAACACGATCGAAACACATTTTTTAAAAAGCTTCGGCAAAGAAGGAATAAGCCTCAGCAAAAAATGTGAGTAGGTATAGAGATGAGCCAAATGGAAATTTTAGAACTAAAAATTACAATAACTGAAATAAAAAAAAATGTAATGAGTGGGCTCAGTAGCAGAGTGGAATGGACAGAGGAAAGAAGCTGTGAATTTGAAGATAGAATAATAGACATTATTCAGTTTAAACAATAGTGGAAAAATAGACTGAAAAAAAAAGAACAGGACCTTAGGAACACATGGGGCCGTAAGAAAAGATTTAACCTTCTCACCATAGAGTATCAGGAGGTGAGGGGAAGGGGACCCAGACAGAAAAGCTATTCAAAAGAATAATGGCCGCCAACTCCTCATATTTTACAGAAAAAGTTAATCTACAGATACAAAATTCCATACAGAATAAATCTAAAGAAATCCACACAAAGACACACCATAATCCAACTTCTGAAAACTAGGAAAAGATCTTGAAAAATTCCAGAGAAGTGACACATGACCAATAGGGTAAATCTAATTCAAATGACAGTGGGTTTTCACCAGAAATCATGGAGGCTGGAGAGGGGTAGCACAGTGTTGTTCAATTACTGAAAGAAAAGAACCATCAGTTCAGAATTCTATAGCAGCAGAAATGTCCTTCATGGATTAAGGGGGAACCGAGGCATTCTCAGATGAAAGAAAACAAAGAGAATTTGTCGATAGCAGAATCACACCAAAAGCATGGCGAAATGAAGTTATTAAACAAAGAGAAAATACTAAGATTTTTGGAACATTGTAAAGGGAGGAAGGACATGGAAAGAGCAAATAGGTAAATATAGCAGGTGTTGTATATAGAGTAGACTTCAGAGCAAAGAAAATACCAGAGATGGAGAGAAACATGACATAATGCTCAAAGGTCAACCAACCAAGAATACGTAGCAATCCTAAATGCATATAGACCAAACAAAAGATGTGAAACAAAAACCAATAGGAATAAAAGGGGAAATACACAAACCCGCACATATAGTTGAAAGCTTCTCTTAACAATTGCTAGAACAACTAGAGAGAAAATCAGCGAGGATAGAGGGACTCAATGACATCATCAACCGACAGGATCTAATCAACATTCAGAGAATACTTCACGCCAGCCACAGCAGAATACACATTCTTTTTAGGTGTCCACAGATGTATATCGAGATAGACCATGTCCTAGGCCATAAAACAAACCTCCACAAACTTAAAGGAACTGAAATCACACCGATGATATTCTCTGATGACAACGCAATCAAACTAAAAAAAAAAAAAAAAAAAAATCCTATTTTTCTCTTTTTTTCTCCCTCTATCCATTTTTCCTTTTTCCTTTTCCCCCCAATTTTGCTACCCTCTACACTCCACCCTCTGGGCAGTGAGAATGCTGTTCTTGGGGATGTTTTGGAGCCGGATGTGGCTCTCACGCCCCAGTGCTTTAAAGGAAAGAGGGAAACAGACCTTTCATTCCCATAAGCCTTTCTTTTGTGACCTTCTCTCTCCTCTTGGAGAAATACTGTGACCCTCACCTTGCTCTGTTCTGACCTACCCTGGCACCTTTCTATATAAAACCAGAGGAGAGAGAAGGATGGTTGAGATTCTGAGTCTGTGTCACTGAAAATGGGTTTGTATCATTTGTATAATTTAAGCAGTTTTGTGACAAAAAAATTAAGTGGAGCAGAAAAAATAGCTTCCCTTATGCTTTGGGAGACCGAAAAATTCAACCACAAACTTCCAATTCAAAAGGCAGAAGTCGAGAGTAATGGCATCTGCTGGGGATCCTCTCCCTGTGGGCCAGCCATTGCTTGACCAGGCACATTTTCATATGGCCCTCTGGGCGCTGCTGAGACGTAAAACTCTCCCTGCCTGCATGCAGTGAATCTCTCTCAGAGACATGCATTGCTAATAATGAACTGCTCACTGACACGTCAGTGGTCCCCAGTTGCTTGATATTTATCAGTAGGAAAGAAAAAATGACTCTGGCCACCATTAGTTACAGGGCTGGCTATTGGCCAAGCACGGCTGGGAGCCCATCTCTGGCAGGCGGCAGCTGCACATTTCTTGTCCCAGAGGACAGCAGAAGGCAAGGGGGAGGGATGGGGGCAGGATTCGGGGAGTTCAAGGTAAAAATTCTCTCCTAAGGCTTGATCCTCCCTGAGACTGGGTGCTGGGGCAGATGGTGCTTGCTTTCTCCATCAGTCAAGGAGCTATGGACAGAAGCATGGGAGTGGGCGTGTCCAAACATTTTTTTTGAATCTCTTCTGGCTCCCTGAATTTTAAAATCTCATACTTCAACTTTCTAAATATCACAGAGGCAGTTTTATACTATGGTTTGAGATTCACTGGGCCACGTTCCCTGGCATGGGGGTGGGGATGGGATGGCTGTGCCTAGAGCAGCAACCAGCTCAAACACTTTCATTTCCTTCCTGTGGTCGGGGCCCTTTCCCCTTGACACCATGATCCACTACTATCTCTCTTGCTCTCTCGCCACTCCTCGCTTTCACTTCCTGAACTTTGAGGGTGACTTTGAGCTTCTGGCCGCCATGTGGGAAGCAGTTTGGGCACAGCAGCCTCTGTGTTCCGGGCTCTCTAGCTCTACCTAGATAAGCAAGTCAGCCTGTGGACCAGGTAGACTTCAAGTGTGTGGAGAAAGTCCTGTTCTTAGGACAGTCATGCTCAGATACCTAGGGGTGAAGTATTATGGCATTGACAACTAATTCTCAAATGGAGAGAGAGAGAGAAGAGAAGAGAGAAGGAGAGGAGAGGAGAGGAAGAGAGAGAGAGAGCAAGAGTGAGAGAGCGCCTGTACAAATAAGGCAAATGTGACAAATGTTCACAGTTGAAGAATCCCACATGTGTACACTGTATTATTCTTGCGACTTTTCTGTTCGTTTGAAACTTTTCAAAATTAAAATGAAATACGAAAAATCATCTTGGTGAGAGTCAACCATCTCTCTTCAGCCCTGAGCCCAAACAATGGTCTCTGCATTGGAGGAGGTGTGTGGCTAGGGCACTGCCACAGATAAATACAATGGTTACTTGATTTCCTTCTGCTTTGAGATTCTCTTACATGGTCCATCAGTCAATGCTCTAGATAGGAGTAGCATTGAGTGGCACCCTAACTGCTTTGAATTCACTACCTATGGGCTCTTTTTAACCTAGACATGGCTGTGCTCCATTGGAGACTTACTGAATTGAAATCTTTGAGGACAGAAGCAAAGAATAGATATTTCTTTAAACCATTCTCTGTGAAGATACTTAATTTAAAGATGGGAGGACAAAGGTTTCTCTGCCTTTGTGAGAAAACAGTAAAGAGACAAAGAAATAGAAAAGGAATCTTTTTTTTTATTAAACTAAGAAATGTCTATAATCCCAAACCATAGGAGCCAGAGAGAGAGAAAGAAAGAGAGAGAGAGAGAGAGAGAGAGAGAGAGAGAGAGAGAGAGAGAGAGAGATACACCATATGCAGCAGAAATTGGGCCCGGATGAAGGCATTGAGGGAGAAAGGATGATTGACACTGGAGGGCTACAGCCGCACTGGCAGAGCACGGCCTTCTCCATCCTGGGGGCACAGTCAAGACATGACTAATGTTTAGAGCACAGATGAAGGCACGGAACTGGCAGTGTGAGTATCCCTGAATGGTGTGTGACACCAGAAAGGGGCCAGAGGAAACAGAAGGAAATGAGGCAAAGCTCAGATGTGTAAGAAGCAGTCTTTCTGTGGGGCTGAATGAAAGAGACACTGGCAATTAGTGTTTCTGTGGCTGCCAATCTTTGTTCCAGATGTAAGGGCTAAACCCTTGACGAAACCCAGCAGTAGAGCTTCACCTTGATTCAGGGAAAATCCTGGTAATTTTCAGTGCTCTCTTGGCCCCTCTCAAGACTGTCCTTTTACAGATAGTTGATCCAGGAAGAACTCCCCTCATTCATGAGGGATGATCAGAGGATCTATCCAAATTATTGTCAAAAAAAGAGAGACAAACTCGGGGCTGTCTTGGAAACGTACAAAAACACATTTTGTAACAGAATAGATGAAAAATACGATAAAATGATTTTTCATAAACTCAAAGAACTAGTGGAAACTCCAACATCAATATTTTAAGAACTAAAAGCGGAGACTCAGAGCTAGAGGAAAAAATGATAAAACAACAGAATGAAATTAAAAATTACCTAGAAAAGTAAAATAAATATAGTAATAGAAACCACACTGGATTTGGCCAAAGGAGAAGACACTGACGAAAATATAATCAGGAACAAAGAGTGCAGATTTGAGAAAATAGACCAAAATAAGAACACTAACGAAAAAGATTTTAAAAAAGATTGAATAGTACATAATTAACATGAAAGACAGACAAAGGTAATTTACCATAATCTGTGTCCTTGGAGAAGAAAACAGAATAAATAAGTGGAAAAATATTTGAACATGTTATTTAAGAAACATTTCAGATAAGACTCAATTCTTAACACTTAGAGGGTATATTATGTCCTGCAGGAGGAAGGAAATTCATAGACATTGATACATATCTCATTACAGACTGAATTTCAAAGAAAAAAAGCATTTCTACAGGCTTCAAAGTACAAAGAACATACACAAAAGCAGGAAAACCAGACTGTTTTTAGACTTGTCTTTGGAAACATTCAATGATAGAAGACAATGAAACATGGTCTAAAATCCTTAGGAAAAGAAAGTTAGACAAAGCAATTTTATACCCAGCCGTATTAGCATTCAGGCAAAAAGCTACCTAAGAGAGACCTCTAAAATATACAAGCATTTAAGAAGTCCATTTTTTCATGAACATTTTTTGAAGACATCATGAAAATGTCAAACCCCAGCTGCCTAAGAAAAGAATGGAGTAACAGTGACAAAAGTTAGCAGCAAGCGATGAATCCATTTACACAGAGATGTAATGATAAAACAGTCACAAAAATTCTGATTACAGTAAAGAACAGAGAACTGAAAGCCATGACAATGTTAAAATAATAATATATCTAATGAAATGTAGGTGGTAGAGAAGAAGATGAAGGTAGTGGAAGAAAGCTAAGTTTCTTATTTATTGAGCCAGAGGGTCAGATATGTTTGAAGCCAAAATCTCAAGTAGGGAACTGTAAGAATGTTATTTAAGGGAATAAAGGTAAATACTAAACAAACTAGGACTAAGAGCATCACCAATCAAAATCAGGTAGTGAAAGAGAAAGAGGAAAGGTGGATGGAAATCAGAGAACCCGAATTTAAATATTGTTTAGAGAGGGGAGGCAATAGATTTTGTCTAAATAATGGAGATATAAGTATAACATCGATTGTAGAAGAACAAAACGAGACTATTGGTCTGCCAAATCGGCAAAATTACGAAACTGAAAAAAACATACACAACAAAGCAAACATGGAACATATATTCTTTTTTTAAGATTTGAAGTCTTGATGTAAATAACCACAATGGAAACATCTCCAAAATACATGGTTAAGTGAAAAAGCCGTTTATAAAAGAAAGCATATGGGTAGATATCAACTTGTGTTTAAGAAAGTACATAAATATTTCTATAAGTTTTTATAGGCTATATAACTAAGCGCATGAAAACAAACATACAAACATGTGTGAGCACATAGAGAATTTCTGGAAAGAGACACAGAAAGCAGTAACTGATAGTGAGTGCCTCTGGGATGAAAGGCTGAGAGCTGGAGTCTTAGGAAGATTTTCACTGTCTATGATTTTGTACTTTTTATTTTAACCGTGGGCTTTTATTACTTTCTTCAAAATACATAAAATACTTCAAAAGCTCCACAGGTAATTCCGATCTGTGTCGGAGGCCGAGCAGCCCTGGTTTTTCATTTTAGGGCTTCTGAACCTAATGACTGTTTTATCGTATCTTGGTGGTAGAGAGAAAGATAATGATTGCTGTCTCTCTTTGTCATGCGGGTTTTTGGCAGACCAGCAGATGGTTTTATTGATTTACTTGTGTCTGAAGTTTCCTGGTTTCACTAGCTTATCATCAACTAAAAAGATGGTAAAAACAAAATCTCCATTATGATGTTATAAAGTATTGGGGCTCTGGCCTCTCTCTGTTACCATTTCTATTTTCGTCTTAATGTTAGAGTGTCTCCATTTCAACAACCCTGAATTAATAGGATGCCTCTTAGCTTATCTCTTGGACTCTGGACGCTTCGTCCTTTAATCCTCACTCTTTCCCATTTTCCACCCTGCTGATCCATGGCTCCCTGCAGGCACTCCATCGAACACGCTCTGCTCTCTGGCTCTGAAAGCTCAGGTTAGCACAGCGCCCCGTCCATCCATTACAATGTCCAGGTGGGCCATTGGCCACATGCATAGTCCTTATTTCCATCTTGGCTCCCGTTGCCTCCCCAGTTGGAAGTAATCCCAAACCCACCTGCCGTTCGGTCTTCCATTGATTTTTTTCTCTCCTGAGTCCTATTTTACTCACAGTTAATATCTCACGAGTTAGCCTTTAATTGTTCTCCAGTTACCTCATCTGGGATAATTTTTCTCCAACTTGAGTTTAACCCTTTCGGGGGCGTGGAGAGGAGGCTATGGGGCTGTATGTTCTAAGCAAATCCCGGATCTAACTATTTCCCACCATCTTCAGAGCTATTAGCTTAGTTCCAGGCACCAACACTCTTCGCCTGGTCCACCTGACTGGTCTCCTTGCTATCCTTCTTGGGCCTCCTACAGTTTGTTCTCTATATGGAAGCTGGAGCCTTGGTTGGCTTTGAGCATAAGTCATGATTTCACTCCTAGGCTTAAAACCCTTTGAGCGCTGTCCAGGACACTTACGACAGAATCTAAGCTTCAGGTGACCTGCGAGTCCCTGCAGATATCCAGGCACACTCGCCCCGACTTAACCCCTTATTCTCTGGTTCTCTTGCTCTCCTTTCTGCAAGCCACGCTCATTCCCTCCTGGGGCCACTGCACTTGCCAGGGAAGCTCTTCCTCCATGTCTTTGCAGGCCTCTCACATTATTCAGGTCACAGTTAAGATGCCCCCTCCTCCTGGGTCCTCCCTGACACCCTACCTCGTGTAGAGTTCCTCTCTACCCCTGTCACTTGCTAACCGTTCCCGTGCTTAATTTATCTTTGAAACGTTCATCTTTGCCACGTATGAGAATCGAATATGCAACCTGGGGTCAGGCTGCCTGGGTTTAAACCTCAGCCCCACTACTTAAGCTATGTGACTTCGGGCCAGTCCTTAATTTCCTTCTGCCTCACTTTCTTCATCTGCGAAATGGGGGTAGCATGACACTCAGGTTACGGGACCGTCATGAGGAATGAAAAGCAGTTAGAGGGATGGGAGGCAGGTTACGTAAGTGTTGGCTATTATTATAAAATTGGTATTTATTTACTCATTGTTGCTAAACTGTCGGCTGCTGGTGGATTGGTTTTCAAGGCTGTAGTAACAGAGCACCATGGACTGGATCACCTTAAATAACAGAAATTTATTTTCTCACAATTCTGGAAGCTAGAAGTACGAGATCAGGTGTCGGCTGAGATCTCTCTCCTTGTCTAGTAGATGGCTGACTTCTCCTTGTGTCCTTCCGTGGTCTTTCCTTTATACCCATCTGTATTCTAATCTCTTCTTATAAGGACACCAGTCATATTGGATTAGGGCCCACCTTAAATATCACGTTTTAACTTAATTATCTCTTTTAAGACCCAATCTCCAAATATGGTCACCTTCTGAGATACGGCAGGGTTGGGACTTCAGCATGTGAATCGGGTTGGGGCGGGGGTGGACACAGTGGAGCTCACGATGTTTGCAGAGCAAAGATTACAACCTGGAGAAATCGACATCTCAGCCGCTAGCGATGCGTTCAGCTCATTTCAGTTTCCTAATAACGATCGCTTGAAAAAATAGGAGTATCTCTGCCTCCTCTCTCTGAAGGCTTTCTACATATTCCGTTTCTCCATAATCATCTCTGGAAAACTTGACAGCGTCTCCTACCTTGTGCTGCCTGGTGTCTGCGGAGCACTGGGCGGCTGAACACTGAATAGAGGAGGCATTGGAGGAAGGGGCCGATCGCTTGAGAAGCACTGTGCTAAACTGTGACCCCTTCACAGTCCAGTGGCAAACAGGGTCCACTGTCCTCTCCGAGGCGCTGAAGCTGGGCTTTGCACGAGGCAAGGATTGGACGGGAAAGGGAGGCACAGGGCATTCCAGCCTTCGGTAGCCGGGCTGCGGCCGGCACACAGTTAGGTAGGTGGTCGAGCCCCACAGCAGGGCAGGTCTTTATTCTAGTGACACAAGCCAGTGTCCAGTCCTGGGCGCAGCTCCTCAACACCTTGACCATGGCTTGGAGACGGCCCTTCTCGGAACAGGCTTCCAGTCACACACGAGGCGTCAGGATTCCCGTGGTTGGGATATCTCTTGTGAGTACCGTGGAGAGCAGCTATATATTACTTGCTATATTTTACTTAGCTACAGTCACGTAAATCTCACTCTATACTATAGTTAAATCCCACAAAGGTCGTTGGTGAATTTTGAATAGAAATCTACCTTAAATGCACAATGGACAGGGGAGGGGTGAGGTGACTATTTAAAAGAAATATCCAGTGCGCCTCTTTTGGCAAGAAAGACTTCTAATTTATCTTTTCTGTTTTGTAAATGTGACCTTTATACATGTAGGCACGTGTGTGACACGCACACATGCACAATTTTTGCCTTGATCTCTGAGAGGACCTGGTATCTAACTCAGATCTAAAAGGGGAAAACTTTATTAAGTAGATCAGAGTGTGTAGAAAATTACAATCCCAGTTTAAGCTAAACTATCTTGAAAAGCCCAGAGATAGCATCTATCAGCTTTGGGGATCCTGCTTTACTGAAGTCACTTACCTGGTGAATTCCGACTTTGCAACAGAAGCTATAGAAACTATGGTTACCAGGTGTGGATTGTCAGGGAAATGTAAAGGAATTGGGTTTCTTCTTATCATATAGGTATTGTCTGGCAGGTTGCATTAGTTAAACATATATTGGTGGTTTTGTGAGAGAGTATCATGCCCTAAAAATGTGAGTGGCTGAGTCATTCCCCTGGACAGCCTGGGGTTTAATTAAAATGAGCTAGGGCAGACATCTTGACTGGCATGTGACAACATTTGTTGCCACTATAAAAAAAAAAAAAGAGTTGAGGCAAAGAGGAAGGGGTCAGATTTATATGAGAATAACCACAGCTGGAAGATTTTCCAGGAGGTAGAACAGAGACTCTTAAAAAGGCAAAAAGGATTTTGACAAGGTGGTTTCAAGACAGCTGCTAGCAGAGTGGTACCCACAAGGGACTTGGACACTTGACATAAACAGTTGGGAAGGAAACTGCTGCTGAAGGTCAATCCAGTAAAACCGAAGAGTGAGGCAAAACATGTTTTGTATTCTTTTTCTTTTCTTTCCTTTGTATTATTTAATTCATTAATATTTTAGAGGCGTAATGCCTGATTTGTTAGCTTGCCTTTGTTTAAATTAGTAAGAACATGAATTAATGCCTGGACTGTGCCTTCAAAAAGTAATCAAGATGGTGGTCATGATGATGGAAAAAACCACGCAGCTCTCTGGCCATGTACCGGGCCCTCAACTTCTTCGTTTTGATGGACATATCCCAAGTACTCACTTAGATTTATTGAAGATCTGGCTTATAGTGGGTGCAGAGACTTGAAAAGGCTGTCTGTTTTATGATCATGTCCTTGAGAATTTATTCTTTAGAAAGTACATCTGGCGCTAGACATTTATATTTTTAATGTTTTAAGTTCAACTTTGCTTTATTCACAGTGCGTGGGTGACATTTAAAATCGATTTTTGTGCATAAGGAAATAACATACTAAAATATTATTAAAGTAGGTTTTCACAGGCACTTTTCTTCACATGACAATATGCATAATTAGCAGGAATTAAGAGGTAATGGGTTTATAAACCCATTATTCACAAAAGTTCCACTTCTAACATAATGTTCAGCTGATATTTATATGCTTTGCTGTGACTTATGTCAGAAACAAATTATTCTATGGTTTTCAAAACTTTTGTTGCCTCGTATTACCTTTTTAAGCAATTTGGAAATATGGAGCTTGTTATTTTTTTTTTTTGGCAGGGAGGCGGAATGGGAGAAGCTTATATTATATTGCAGTTTGGAGGTTGAGCTTAAACTGCTTGAAATGACTGGAGCGTGGGAGAGACCCTTTGAAAACGTGAGCTTTTCACAGCCAGTGTGTCACCCAGCAGCATGAGCCGTGTTGGAGGGCTAAGGCTGGTGTGAAAACAGCCAGCGTCTCATCAGTCCATACTGATGTCTGACAGAGATGCAGGAAAGAAATGTTCAATTTTTAAATAGTTTTCTTTTAAAAATGCCAGCGTTTAAATTAAATATTTGTTTGCCACTGTTTAATACATTGCAAGCAAGTCAGGGAAGAGGTGAAACTGAACAGACGTAAACAACAACTTGCCCAGGCTTGTGAGTTTTGTTTGTGATTAGGTATCGTAAAATACAAAGATTTGAAAATATGACTGGAGTTTGGAGGTGGGAGCGGGCTAGCTTCTTCTGTTGAGGTCACATGATTGAATCACCTTAATTTGAGCTGTCACAGGAGTGGTCTCTTCAAAGGCACCTGCTCCCAGCAAACATACACCTGGCCAACACCACCTCTCAAAGTGGAGAAGGTGATTCTTTGTTTTATTTTTATTGAAGCGAAGGCACTGAGGAGTGCTTTTGGGGTCTTTAGCACCCCATGATTCCATTAGCCTCCACTCTGTCCCAAACAAACAAACAAAAAAATAAAAAAGATGCTCTCTATGCCCATGAAGCTTCAAGGATGCTGGTGTCTTTGTTTTCACTGCTTAGAACTAGACCCTGTGTCTCCTGCGTAGAGCCCTAGTCCAAACCCCAAACCTAACTTGTGCACAGAAAATCTCTGTTAGAAAAGCTGGAGTCACCACAAACCAGGTGATTTACATACAGTTTGAATATTTGAATTCGCATATACATTCCAATTGTTGCGAAGTGTGTGTTAGGCGAGAGAGTGCTGAGTCTTTAACGTGATGGAGAGATCGTAAAGACCTAGTCCACTTCAGTCGACATGAAAGACAGCAGTGACCACTATACAGAAGGGAAGTGGAAGAGGCATTGTGCAAACACTTTCAGGTAACTGTGGGTAGTCTACCCATGCCTACCTCCAGTTCTTACCATTATGCGGGGGCAAGAAAGAGGGAAGAGAAAGGTGCAGGATGGGGAGGAGTGACGTGTCTGGTCTTTAGAACTCGCCTGGCTCCTTCTGTAGAGAGCGGATCCCAGCTCTTCTGTTGGAAAACGAGAGGGAGAACCATTTATAGGATGATTATCAAATTAATCATCCTATAAATGGCAGAGCCAGCTGAGAAAGAACTGGTACACATTATCTTATAGAGAGTTAGATGAGCTTTAATGAGCAATGCTCTTGTGGACACTTTAACATATTATAACTCAGAATCCTGACCGATTCACTGTCTCTTTGGTTTTTACGGGGCGTCTTAAAATTTTGTGGCTGAGTAAAAACCGAGGGTCTATGTTGAAGACAATGATGCTTTTTATGTTGAAGGCAAGTGAATTTTATCAAACTGGGGCTGATTTTGTCAATGGATTCTCTCAGTACCTTAGAGGTTGATGAGTGAATATTCTCCAGTTTGATAAACTCCAGTCCCTCCCCATTGCAGCCTGATGAGGTTAGTTGGACTGTATGGTGGAAATGTTAGCTGTAATTTTTCGTGACTAAAGACATGGAAGGAAAAAAAAAACCCTCTTCATCTTAATGGTGTGAAAGCCAAATTTTGCAACATGCGAGTTCTCCAAATTAAGGTCTGGTATTTTCCTGTCTGAGGGAGCATATCCTCACTCTCTCTGAGCTTCAGAATAGAGACCGCGAAGAGTCAGCTTCTCTCTCTGTTTGGCTGGTATTTGCATGTCATGGAATTGAAGCAAGCTTCCATAATCGTGGGTTTAGTTTTCTTCCTAACCCCAGGTAGCTCTGTTCTCACCCGAAACGTGTCAAAGGACAAAGGAATAAAATGCATCTACCGTTGGACTTCCTCATATTGCTCTCCTGCAGACCGACAGCAATATCTTCTCTGCTAGTCCACTCCCATTATGAGACAGGTCACCTTAAGGCAATTTGTTAAACCCTGAGGATGTTTTATTAAGAGTAAGCTCGAAGGCACACACCACGTTTCCAGTTAGTTGCCAATATGCCCTTACAAATATAAAACCCCTTACAAATATAAAACATTTCTCCCTGACCAGCTCAGTAGACCAGGAATTCTACCCAGACCACATATGCCCATTTTACGAATGAAGGAAGGGATATACGTGGAGGCTGAATGGTTCCAGTGAGAGAGCCAGGTCTAGAATCCAGGGTTTGTGACTGCTATGAATCAAGTTTTTCTTTTTCACTATAGAACAACCGGATTTGTGTCATGAACTCTGTTGTTCATTTCCCAAGTGGTGTGTCAGCTTGGCCAGGCTACAGTCCTCAGTTATTCACTTGAACACTAATCTAGATGTTGCTGTGAAAGGATTTTGTAAATGAGCTTAAAGCTCTTAAAAGCTAATTTTATCCTTGATAACCTGGGTGGGCCTGGCTAAGTCAGTTGAAGGGCACTAAACTGCTGAGGTTTCTCCGGGAGAAGGAATCTTGCCTGTGGGTGGCAGCTTCAGCCTTTCCTTATTGACAGCCTGCCTTATGGGCTGGTGATGTGCCTAGCCAGCCCATCAATCATGAAAGCCAATTCTTTCCAAAAAGTCTCTTAATATGTATCTCCTAGTGTTTCTGCTTCTCTGCTTGGACCTTGACTGATGCACCAAGGGAGCAATTGTAATTAAAAAGTGAATCTGACATACTGGGAGTGTATTCTGTGGTTTCCATATGTGGATGGAAAGAGAAAGTAAGGCTTTTAGAGGTCACAGACCGCTGATTCGTACTTGATGGAACCAGAAGCCGGATCTGTCGTATACTTTTGTGCAGCTCTTGTTGAAGAAGTGGACCTGGCTCCAGCTGGACACTGAGGCCAGGGGTGTATTCTAATGTAATGACTGACTGGACATTGGCCCACTGCCCGACAGCCCCTGGGTGGAAGAGGGGGAGTGGGCAAGAGACGTGTAGGTCAGACACTCAGTACGAAGAAGAGTAGAAATGATCCACTCCTGAGAAACCAGAGCCTCGGCAGGTGTACCTGCCACCAGTTCATGGTCAAGACAGGAGTCCACAGGATGAGCTGGAGATAGCCAGTGCCTTCCAGAAAGAGAACAGAGGGCACAGAACAGAAAGCCACACTTTGCGTGTGGAAATTTAAGAATAAGCAATGAAAATTACTGGATGTTTTCAGTGGAAAACTATGCATTATTTAGAGCATACTCTTCTAGGATTTCTTATTCTAGCTGTTCCTTGCTGTGGAGCTATTTTTGTAATTTGTAAATTGTAGACAACTGATGGGAGTACAATTATAATTACCAACGCAAAATAATTCTTTTGTATAGACCTGCAAATAAATGCTGTCAGGTAGAGTCTCGAAGGCTCTCCCTCTCCAAAGAAAAAACCATTTTAACATTCCTCTACTTCATATAAACTTGTGATTCTCTGACTTCTTAGAACCTGTGTGACATTTGTATGATTTCCTTATTTAATTAATGAGTTAAATAAAGTCTTTGGTGCATGTTTATTTTATATTTGTATGAAAGTCATGATTTTACCTTTTAAAAAAAAATTATTCTCTAACAACACCTGTCTTGGATACACACAGAGAAGAATGCCATAGGCTGCATAGTCTTCAGAGGCAAGGGACAAATTCTGCCCAGTGAGGACAGCCGAGGGGTCACTAGCCTCCGAAAGCCCCATGCAGCCATGCTCGCTGCAGGGACAACATGAAAAAGAGTAAGCTTTTTTATTTTTATTTTTCAATTAGTGTAAAATACAGATCCTTTATGTTGCCCTTGGAGATTAATATCAAGAGATGTTTTTACAGTTTTTTGAAGAAGAGTTAAATCCACTCTCTGTCTCTCCTATTTATACAAACATTTGTTCGTGTATGTGTCATTTATACCTTATTTGCTTCCAAAAACCACATTTGAAATGGATCAAACTATAAGAGGAGAGAGTATGACAGATTGTGTGGCAGGTCAGACCTTGCAAAGAGCAATGTCACCTGCGGAACTACAGAACAGATGGTGGAAAACTATATGATAAAAATAACAGAAGGCTACATGGTAAATATATTCGACAACAAGCAGGCAGCTCACGAGATGGATGAACAGAAAGCAAACGCGGGAGGGGAATCGTCCGAGGTCACACGAACTCTGAGGTACTGACACCACTTGCACTTTGGATTAAGTGTCAAGGGTCTCCAGAGAGCCCAGGGTGGTTTTGCTTTCGATATCACTTGGCCTTGCGATTGGACGTGGGTGGGGACAGGAGAGCGCCGGCCTGGGGCAGCAGATGTTGCTAGTTACTGTGTGTAGTGGAAACACTGGGGCACGCGTGGGGACCATGCCTTCCCTAAGATGCCATGACCAGTGGGGATAACGAAGAGCGAAGCCCTGGTCTCCTGCTTGTAAGGTGTCCTTTCTGCTTGGCCACCTTGTCTCCAGAGCCACAGTGATGGTGGGGATGGCCATGTCACTTTGTAAACAATGCAATAAATGGAGCAGAGGGAGGCGAGTTCTACTGTGTTCTTAATATATGTGACTGCGCCTAGAGAAATGAGTACCACCAAGTTCAGGGTGAGATGAATGAGATCTGTGATTACAGAGATTTATACTGTCTGGGATATAATTTAAAATATTTTCTTAAAGACCTTTTCAAGGAAAATAACACAGAACTCTACTGAATGTGTATCCTTTATTAAAAAAAATAGTGTGCCTTCAGAAAGTAAATCACGTACCTTCGTCAAGAAAAGCGTTTGGGAAACTGAGATGAAATATGAACTCTCTTACTATTTAGGGACTATTGTGAAGAGAAGGATCTAAATTAAAGGTGAGCTCCAGAAAAAGGAAGGACAACCGCTTGGGACGTGCGGGGAAAATACAAATGGAACGTGAAAAGTCCTCAGACAGCAGTGATCATATGTTTAGACAAAGGGAAGGAGGAGTCTGGCACAAACGTTGGAAAATTCAGAGGACCAGCCCAAGAGCCCTGGGAGTGACCCCAGGGGACCATCGCCGCTCAAGACCTGTGCCAAATCCTGAGCAGAAGGCAATGGGCTCTCCCAGCAGGCAGGGATGGGTGGGCAGGGAAGAGGAGCTGGCAGTTTTCAGATAAAATAAAAATGTTCTTCAGAACTCACAGTACAGAAAATTCTTGGAAGTTGTTTATGTGGGTGACAGTTTTAAAACATGGTTCTCAAGCTGTGTGTTTGGTGTCTCACTCACATATGAGAAGAGGGAAAAAATGTAAGTAGGGAATGATGATGCAGCTTGTGCAAGAATTCGCAGTGGCCCTGGGCTGGGTGGAGGGGAAAGATCGGGTTTGTGGATCCAGGAGCTGAGCCCTAGGCACTGAATTGTTTCTGGGGATTGTCGAACCAGCCCAAGTCAATTCCCTGGACGGTTTCGGAGTAAATAACGAATCACATGCCGTGGGGACATGGAAAGGAACATGGAAGGAATAGGAGTTACTATTGATGAGCTACTATTGATACAGGGCTGCTAGCAGCATCTCCATGGATGCTGAGGCACATTCTTCATGTGGGTGACCAACCTTAATAATGGCTCATATTTATTGAGCACCTGCTATATGCCAGGCATTGCTTTCCATGCTTTCCATGTATTAATTCACAGAAATAATCCAAGAGGTGTTTTTATAGACTTGAGTGGAGAAACGCACCAGGTAAGTGAGTTAGAGCTTGTATTATAAAAGTATAACGATTTTCTCAAGTTGTTAGTTTCAGCGATTCTTGGATCTGCTTAAACTGGATTCTGATAGGAACATTTGCCTCAGGCCTTCACACGTTTGTGTGATTGGGATTTAGCTCACTCTGCTCATTTCAAAACCTGTCAAGAGTTGAAACAATCTATACATATGACGTAGGTGGCTGACGACCTATAGTGATCTGAAGGAAGTAAATAGATTTTATCTACCTTTTTGTAGCTCTTTCCACCCTTCAGGGAGCATGGCATCTTCATCCTTCTATATGCTTTAAATCTACTGTCTCACTCCTATTTCCAAAGAAGGCAGCAAAGTCCTATTTAGGATCCTTTGAAGGGGCGAGCCTGGAAAGTCTGTTCATCCTCATCCATGAGCATGTTGGTTGACCAGATGGCTGTGGCCCCTTTAGTAGACACTAAGTAGAAAAATCGGGGCTTCAGGACACTGCAGATTAAATGAGGGACTTTATTCTCCTGAGGGGCAGGCTTGAGGGGTGAGGTGCTATGGACAGGAGGAGTTGAAAAGCAAAGCCCCAGCACAGGCAAGCCAAGGCAGAGAATAGCAAGGTTCCTGGGAGAATGTAGAAAAGAAAGAAAGAAAGAAAGAAGGCCACAGTTCTCCGAAGTGGGCATCTCACACAGTAACTTTTTATATCCAGGAAGTGTGAGAGGCAAGAGCCTTTGCTAGATGCTGAGTTACCCTTTTTCTGTTGCTCATGTACGTGTTGAAGTAACTAGGAAGCTATAGAATTGATGGCTTTTCCCTGACCCACTGAGATACAGACGGACGCGTGGTGTTATATGTCTGGTTAGATAAATTAAAGATTTGAAAGCAATAATGTCAGCAATAGCCACCATTAAACAGAGATCTCAGGAGTGGAACAGACCTTTTAAGCATCTGTTTTAATTGGAGCCCAGTATTTATCTCTTTGGCGCAAGCCCAAGTACCTAGCTGGAAAGAACCCAAACCCATCTCCCAGAGTTGCTTCTTGGGATCTTAAAAGCCCAGTCGGCCAGAATTGGAAGCTGTCTCTCTGGGTTCCCGAGCTCTGTTAGAAGGATTCTGAGATATTCCAAATAGCACGTAAAAAAAAGAAACAATTCAAGAATTCTTTATTTTGGTTTGTTTTCAAAATCAGCTCTTAGGAAGGGATTTAAATGAGTTTTAAATCATTTTGGAGAGAATGTGCCCACAGTATAATGTATGCCTAATGTGTTGGTTTCTTTATTATCGGAGCTTTATATTGACGAAGAAGTTTATGAATTTTGAAGTGACTCTTCAAGGGTGATTTGATGAGGCCATCGTCCATCATGGTCTTTCTGTCCCTGCATCCATCACCCCTGATGCTCTGCTGAGTTCTGCTTGTGGCACTGCAGCTTGGTCTGGACCCTCGAGAGAGCCCCATGATTGACTGGGACGGGGATTCCCTCTCACAGACCCAGACACCAGTTCCAAGTCTTAGGAGGTGCACCATTATCTCTGTCTCCCCAGATTTGTTTGTCGTACTCAGGGTGTCTTCCCACTTTGCCAAAACTTCTCCATTCGCTACCTTACGTTTCCTATTGTCATCTTTCCTCCTGATCTTGAAGGCTCCACTGACTGCCACTGGCTATCCACTGACACATGAGCTCCATAGCAAGGGAGGGGACAGTCTTGCGTTGATAAGAACTAACATGGGGAATGACAGACTAGGCGAAGTCAAGTAAGCTGTGGGTTCTGGCTTGAAGACATGGCTTGGGGGATAGCACACCATGGTTGTCATTGGACGTGAGATTTTCCTGCTGCTCTGATCCTGGTGTTCTACTCTGCCTGGCACCACCACCTCAGACCAATGGTAGAGCTCGACCCCAAATGTGGGGCTGAGCGTTCTGGGTGGATGGGAATCGTGATGTGAAATGCAAGGCTAAGGTGGGCCAGTGCGCTGCCTGCCCGCCTTCCTAGTAGAATGTCCATGTGGAGGGCCAGGGGAGAGCCAGGAAGGCCAGGAGCCAACCCGACTGTCAACAAGGGGAGAGGAGTCTGGGCACAATCACACACTTGGCTCTGAGGCTTTTTCTTGAATAACAGCAGAACCTGTACTCTTGGGTAGTCTTCAGACATGAGTCATGGCTCCCTCCTCGAATGAGGAAGAAGTCAGTCAAAGAACAATGTGCTTTTTCAACAGATGAGTAAACTGGCAGATGGATGGGGGCACCGCTAGGTAAACAGTGATGGAGAGAGGTGAGTCTGTAGCATGAAATGTGTCCAAAGCAACAGAAGTTTGGCATTTGGCTATATTTCTCATTCATAAAGCATAACCACCTGTTTCTTCTTTTAGTTTTTAAGGAAAAGCTTTTTTAAAACCTAGTAAGATACATCAAAATGATCCTTGGGCATTAGCCAGCTGTTAAAATGTGTTGATGGATTTAGAATAAATAAGTTGGAAACGTACGGATTTCATTTCTCTTAAATTAAATGTGTGGATTTTTATTTTTATTTTTTTTGTGGATTTTTAAATAAAATGCAAATTCTCCATGGAAATATAGTTTAGCCTTTTTAAGCGGGGAGGGGAGTTTAATTATTAAACAAACGAATATTTACGTGCAAATCAGAACAAATATGTACAAGGCATGGATGCCCTAAGGAAGCAGTTTCCAACCATTTTGGCCCAAGGGACCGGTGCTCCTATGAGAATCTAATGCCTGATGATCTGAGTTGGAGCTGAGCCAGTGATGCTAGTGCTGGGGAGCGGCTATAAACACAGCTGAAGCTTCGGTCACTTGTCCGCCACTCACCTCCTGCTGTGCAGTCCAGTTCCTAATAGGTCACGGATCTGTCCATGGCCTGGGAGTTGGGGACCCCTGCCCTAAGGACTACTTTGATTAACCAGCAGACAGCAAGACAGAGATCTGAGGCCATCCTTGGAGAGTTAAACTGGTTAATTCATTCCCTAACATGTGAAACATCATTTGTAGGAGTCATCAAGAAAGAATTTATCTCCAGGACGGAACAGCACAGCCCAGGCCTAGAAGTCTAATCAAGGCTGCTGGGATGCGATAGGGGCCATAACTAATAATGTTTCTAGAGAGGATATTTGGCCTCCTGGAGTCTGGACCTGCAAAGGTCAAAGGACAAGTCTCCCTTTGTGTCATTGGCATCAGTCAGGAAGCAGGGCACCCAGTTTTGGTTCACACAAGAGACACACTCTGCAGAGGCACAGGAGAAAAGCATGATCATTGCAGCCTGATAACATTTGTTTGTTCACTCCGCTCGACCAGAATCTTTGAACGGTCTTCCGATCGGAACTTGGCTCCCTTTGTAGATTCTCCTTCTGGCGGTGATGTTTCCTAAGTTGGCTTTCTGGTTTGTGCATCCGTCTGCTATGAGTTATGTTCATGTGAGGATGGCTCCTTGAGCGCCACCATCTCTACAGGCCCTGACAAAATCCAGCTGCTGCTCCTGGTGCCTCAGGTCCAGATCATGAAACTCTGATCATCACTCACCAGGTTCATCCAGGACAACATCACTGACCCAACTGTGCGCACGCTGCAGTCAGTCATTTCTTATTAAGATAATGATACCGGGAGTGCCAGTGAAGCCCACCATTTATTCCTGGCTCATCACGTGCCAAGTTCTTTACACGAATCCTTTCAGTAAATCCTCACAGTGACTCTGGGACAGACACCATCATCAGTCTCAGTTCATAGATGAGAAAACCGAGACGAAACCAGGTTAATGACTTTTCCAGAAATCGCATTGCTGGTGGCCAGTGGGGATATTTGGATTGAGGTCAGCCAGGGAGGTGCAGAGTCAATGTGCCAAACCATACACTGACCCAACCTCCTAAACTAGTTCATGAAACATACCAGCCCTTTACAGGACAGCCCTGTTAGGGTAGGGAGACTTGTCTAGACTTCATATTGTTTCATTTGTTTTTTATAACCTCGATTTATAGGTTTTTAATTTTTGCATTCAAGAAGCTTTATTAAGGAGCCTATGTAGGAACTAGAGATAGAAAAGTAAGCAAATTATCTATTTTCCCACTCTGTTTGTCTCTTCTCAGCATCTTCTTTCCATCCTCATTCTCAGCTGAAGACCCAATTTCCTCTTTCACCGAGAAAGCTGATACCCTGATAAGGAAATGTCCACAGGCCACCAGATGACATCTACCCACCTGCCTGCATCCTTGCTCGTCTCTGCCTTCAGTCTGGCTAGTAACCATGGCCCTCATCCCAGGTAGCCCATCCCCACACTGGACCTTAGATCCTACCCCTTTTGCTTTCCAAAGGACACCATGGCACGACATTCCTTAGCATTTTCTACCTTCTTGCTATCCACTGTCATTACTCCATCCTTAAAAGAAAATCTTTCCTCCATCCCCTTGTTAGCTTCCACCTTCATTTCTCAGCTCGTTTTACAGCAAAACTCCTTAGAAGACTTAGCCCTCCGTTCTTGCCTCTCCAGTCTCCTCATCCTCCATCTCTCTTAAATTCATATTAATCAGAGATTGCCCTCTCCCTACCTTGTGAGTTGCGTCTGACCAGGCCCTCAATGTCTCCTGCCCAGTGGAAGTCACCACTGGTAAAAGAGTCCTATTCTTGCTGACCTATCAATGGCAGGTGATACACTTGATCATGCCCTCTTCCCTGACACATTGTCTTTACTTGGCATTTACTGCTGCACCCTTCCCTCCCCTCCCCCATTGTCTGCTGAGCCCCCAACCTGCTTTCTTCTCCATGCTCACTCTGGTTTAAATACAACTATGTGCTGATGGTGGCCAAATTTATAACTTATGTCTCCACCTTGGACCTCCCTTGAACTCCAGACTCATGTATCTGACAGCCTTGGCTCTTACCTCCACCACTACCTCCCTTCTGATCCAAGCCACCCCCTCTGCCTCAGCCTCCTGACCAGCCTCTTTGCATCCATCATTGTCCCTGGACACCCTTTCTCAACACAGAGAAAACAGCAGCCACAGAGGTCCTTTCAAAATGCATCAGGGCCTCACAGTCTTCTGCCCCAAACCCTCCTTCTATTCTCCTTCTCCAACAATGCCAAAGTCACACGAAGGTCCAGCAGTGCCCTTCCTGTGAGCCCCAAGGTCCCCGTGAGTGGAGGTTTCTTCTCCCACCGCCCTCAGCCCAGCAGGGGCCCAGGAGGTCTGTTCCATCTCCATCGCTGATTCTAGAAATGGGCATGCAAGGTTTAGGGAACTCTTGCAACACTGTCACCCTCTCCAAAGTGAAGCACAACTCTTTCCAAGAACAAGTATTACATTTGTAAAAGAAAAAAGAACCTAAAAGCAGAAGCCTGCCTTCCCAGGGCTGGAAATGCAGCCTGTCTCATTCTGTCTCCCCAAGCCCAGCTCTGGATGGGGAGTCTCCTCCTTTCCTATGAATTCCAAATTCCAAGCCTCCCACCTCCAATCTTGTTTCCTTCTCTTCCTCCAGCCCAGTTCTTTTATCCCCCACCCAGCCTGGAGAGCCTGTGGTGCAAGGTGCGGGGTAGATGAAAGGTGGGGTAGGCCACTCCAGGTCCCCACATTCTGCTCTAGGTTTCCTTGGTTTAACTGCCAGTGCCTGTATGCTCCTGAGGTTGCTGCCAGATATGCAGCAGTTAACATTTGATTGTTTTAATCAAAACGATTCCCTTGTTATCAGCCTCAGACTTCAATGCTTATGTGAAAGTTAAAGCTGAGTAATTTTCTCTATGACCAGGCTCAAAAGGTTGAAAGATAACCTTGGCTTTTCCCACAGCAGCTGCCACAGGGCCAGGGCCTGTCAGTAGCTCATGCCACATGCTCCCGAAAACGGAGCCCCCCAAATATTTGCTCACAGATGCTTCTATGTAATGGGTGCCTCCATGGACTTCTCGGCCCCTAAGGTATTTTTTTTATTACTAAATGATTCAGAGCCCTAATGGCATTGCTGGGTGGTTTTTATAGCTAAGAGGTAATGAGTAATAATCCATAAGTTTTGACTGTGTGTGGAGCTTGGAAATAATGAAGTACCAATGGGGATGATTGATACGAACTAACATTTTCTGGGCTCAGGACTGGTTACACAATTTGCGGGGCTCAGTGCAAAATGAAAGCTCAAGTCTCCAGAGACAATACAAGATGGTGGGCTAGGTAAAAGCAGGCTCCCCTCCTTCCAGGAAAGCATTACAATTACAACCACATTATAAAACAATCAACGTGGAGAACCACCTGAAGTCTAGCTGATTATAACCCATACATCTGAGGCTATAAAGAAAAAGCCACATCGAGACCGGTAGGAAGGGTGGAGAAGTGAAACAGGCTGGTCTCAATCTGTACGTGGCGATTGAACACCAGGAGGGAGAGAGCTGCTGCAGAGGCCTCCTCAAAGGAGCCAGGGGTCCGAGCCCACACAGGAGCTCCTAAGCCCAAGCCTCCAGTCCCAGGAAGAAGGGTTCCCACAAAATCTGACTGTAAAAATCAGTGGGGACTCTGGCCATCTGGATGAGATGGAAAAAACCTGGAAACCCAGACATCCTTGAAAGGGCCCGTGCACAGACTCATTCACTTGCAGACACTCACCCTGGGCTCTGGTGGAAGGTCAGTAGCTCAGAAGGTGAAAGAGGCATAAAGAGCGGCACTGAGCTGTGTGGCGCCAGAGCAAGGGCTGGAGGGACAGCCGACGTTGCTCTTTTCTCAGGCCCGCCTCCGAGGCAGTCCACAGATGGCGCCATCTTGACTGCGTTAACCCCTCCCCCATCATGGCCGATTCTGAATCTGCATTGGTCAGTGAGATCAGCCCACCCCACTCCATGTCTCCCTGGGACCCTGCCTCTCCCAACCCATAAATTGCCCACATTGGGCCCATTGCCAGGCAGCCAGCCCCACCTTGTGCCTTCCCTGGGTTGTGCATTCATGGGCAGGCAGCAGCCCTCAGCTGGGGTCACCTGCACACTCTCCACACATTTCAGGGGAGACTTTTGGTGGCAGGCCACTGGTGCCAGCTTGAACTGTGGTGTCTCTTGCAGGGGATCACTGGGGTCTGCGGACCTGAGGTGGATGGCGGCTGGCCTCACTGTGATCTGTGACTTTTGTGGGAGCCCATAGCCTTAGCACTGGCAGCAATTCTGAATCTGCATTGGCCTGATGGGATTAGCCTGTTCTACCTTGTGTCTCCCTGAAACCCAGCCCCACCCAACCCACAAATTGCCCACGTGGGGCCCATTGCCGGGCAGCTGGCCTCATCCTGTGCTTTCCCTGGTCCTCAGATTCAATAGCAAACAACAGCCTTGAGCTTGTGAGTCCCATGCGCTGCCCATGAATCCTGGGAGAAACTTTGGTGGTGGGCCACAAGTCACACCCCGAGCTATAGTATTTCATGAACAGATCTCTGGGGTCTGTGGGTCCAAGGTGGGCAGCAGCTGGCTTTGCTGTGGTCTGAGACTACCAGGAAGCCACAGACTCAGCATTGGAACTAAACCGTGTTCTGCGTTGGCCCAGTGAAATCTGCATGCTTTACGTGGGTGAATCCCTGGATCCCCACCCTACCCAATTGCCATACCACCAAAGGGCTCTTACAGCTGCGTAGTCTTATGGGCAGCTGGGAGGTGTCCTCAGCTTGAGGTGTACTGGTCCTTTTGCTGAGCTGCCCCAGGCCCGGTATTGGGGGTAACCAACCTCGACTTGCACTATGGTCTCTCCCTCGGGCCTCTAAATCCAACACAAGCAGCAACCATTCGCTGAGCTTGTAGCTCCTACCAGGTGGCCCTGAACAATCAAAGACAGTGGCTGACATTGGCCTCTTACTTGGGAGCCCCTTGCAAGGGGCCTCAGAACAACCACGCCCGGAGGCTGGTGTCAGACCTGACTAGCCCCATAAGAGGCAAACCCAAAGGGTGGTTTCAACAGGTACAGGAGCTTGCTGGGGCAAATCCTACTCTGATGGGTCAGTCCCCACACAGCAACTCACACCCTGCGAGAATGGCTAATCCCTACAGCCAGTCAGCTCGAGAGTCAATCCCATCCACTGATGTGTTAACAGCAATCGAAGCTTAGCTACAAAGGAGAACACACACACAACAACACAAGGAACATGCCCAGAGGCCCCAGCACAAATGATCAGGGAGACTGGACAACTAGGCCGCAAAGGACACCTACTACATAAGGCCTTCTGGCCAAGGCTAGGAGACATAACAAATCATTCTAATACATAGACACTAATACAGAGAGGAAACTAAAATGAGAAAACAAAGAAACTTGCTGCAAATGAAATAACAAGAGAAACTCCAGGAAAAAAAAAAAACCTAAACTAAACAAAATGAAGGTGAGTGACCTTCCAGAGGGAGAGTTCAAAACACTGGGTATAAGGATGCTCAGCCAACTTAGGGGGAGAATAGATGAGCTCAGTGAGGACTTCAACAGAGAGATAGTAAGCATAAAAAAAAAAGAACATAGAAATCATTAAAAATAACCAATCAGAAATGAAGAATGCAATAACAGAAATGAAAAATACACTAGAAGGAATCAGTAGATTAGATGAAGCAGAAGATCGAATCAACTAGTTGGAAGACAAGGTAGCAGGAAACACCTAATCAGAAGAGCAAAAAGAAAAGAATAAAAAATAAAAGAGAGAGGGAGAAAAGTTTAAGAGACCTCTGGGACAACATCGAGCATACCAACATTCGCATTATAGGGGTACCAGAAGGAGCATTATAGGGGTACCAGAAGGAGAGGGGAGAGAGCAAGACACTGAGAACCTATTTGAAGAAATAATGACAGAAAACTTTCCTAACCTGGCAAAGGAAATAAACAGACAAGTCCAGGAATTGCAGAGTCCCAAACAAGAGGAACCTAAGGAGACACACACCAAGACACATCATCATTAAAATGCCAGAGGTTGGAGACAAAGAGAGAATCTTAAAAGCAGCAAGAGGAAGGCAGCTAGTTACTTACAAAGAAACTCCCATAAAATTTTCATCTGATTTCTCATCAGAAACTTTGCAGGCCGGAAGGGACTGGCATAACATATTCAAAGTGATAAAAAAACAAGAACTATAACCAAGACTATTCTACTCAGGAATGCTATCAATTAAAATTGAAGGTGAAATAAAGAGCTTCCCAGACAGAAAACAACTAAAGGAATTCATCACCAACAAGGCAGTATTACAAAAAAATATTAAGAGGACTTCTGAAAAAAGAAGAAAAGAGAACCCCCCATAAATATTAATAATAAATGATCGATAACTTTGTACCTATCAACAATCACTTTAAATGTAAATGGATTAAATGATTCAATCAAAAGACAGCATAGCCAAATGGATAAGACAACAAGACCTATACCTATGCAGTCTACAAGAGACCCACTTCAGATGGAAAGACACACAAAGTCTGAAAGTAAAGGGATAGAAAAAGATATTTCATGCAAATGGAAATTTTTAAAGAGCTGCGGTAGCAATACTTATATTAGACAATATAAACTTTAAAACAAAGGCTATTATAAGAGACAAAGAAGGGCATTACATAATGATAAAGGAATCAATACAACAAGAAGACCTAACTCGTATATATACACGCATTTAACATGGGAGCATCTACACATATAGAGCAATTATTGACCAACATAAAGGGAGGGAATGACAGTCATATACTCATAGTAGGAGACCTTAACACCCCATTGACACCAATGGACGAATCATTTCCAGATAGAAAATCAACAAGGAAACAGTAGCCTTAAGTGACAAACTAGACCGGATGGATTTAATTGATATTTTTCAGAGCATTTCACCCCAAAGCAATGGAATACACATTCTTCTCGAGTGTACACGGAACATTTTTCAGGATGGACCACACGTTAGGACACAAAACAAGTTTTGATAAATTTAAGAAGACTGAAATCATACCAAGTATCTTCTCTGACCACAATGGTATGAAACTAGAAATCAAATGCAGGAAAAAAACTGGAAAGTACACAAATACATGAAGGCTAAACAACATGCTACTAAACAATAAATGGATTAACAATGAGATCAAAGTAGAAATAAAAAGATATCTAGAGATAAATGAAAATGAAAACACAATAATACAAAATCTGTGAGACACAATGAAAGCAGTCCGAAGAGAAAAACGCATAGCAATACAGGCCTACCTCAAAAAAACAAGAAACATCTCAAACAAATAATCTAATCTTACACTTAAAAGAACTGGAAAAAGAACAGCAAACAGAACCCAAAATGAATAGAAGGAAGGAAATAATAAAGATCAGAGTGGAAAAAAAACAAGATAGAGTTTAGAAAAGCAATACAAAAGATCAATGAAACCAAGAGTTGATTCTTTGAAAGGGTAAACAAAATCGATAAACCTTTAATCAGACTCATCAAGAAAAAAAGGGAGAGGACCCAAATAAAGAAAATCAGAAAGAGGAGAAGTATTTACAGACTACACAAAAACACAAAAGATTATAAGAAAATACTCTGAGCAATTATATACGAACAGACTGGAAAATCTGGACCAAATGGATATATTCCTCGAAACATACCATCTCCCATGACTGGGCCAAGTAGAAACAGAAATCGGAACTGATCAATTACCAGCAACAAAATTGAATCAATAATCAAAAAACTTCCCTAAAACAAAAGTCCTGGACCGGATGGCTTCACAGGTGAATTTAACCAAATATTCAAAGAATTAACGTCTATTCTTCTGAAACTATTCCAAAAAATTCAAGAGGAGGGAAGGCCTCCTAACTCCTTTTACAAGCCCACTGTTACCCTGATTCCAAAACCAGACAAAGACATTACAAAAAAAAAAGAAAACTATGGGCCTGTATCCCTGATGAACACTGATGCAAAAATCCTCAACAAAATATTAGCAATCGAATTCAGCAGTACATTGAAAATATTATACACCATGATTAAGTTGGTTTTATTGCTGGGATGCAAGGTTGGTTTAATATCTGTAAATCAATTAATGTGATACACCACATTAACAAATTGAAAGATTTAAAAATCATATGGTCATATCAATAGATGCAGAAAAATCATTAAACGAAATCTAACATCCATTTATGATACCAACTGTCAGCAAAGTGGGAACAGAAGGAACATACCTCAACAAAATAAAGGCCATATATGACAAACCTGCAGCTAACATCATACTCGATAGGGTATAGTCACTATGGAAAACAATTTGGAGGTTCCTCAAAAAATTAAAAATAGAACTACCTTATGACCCAGCAATTGCACCTCTGCAAAGAAAACCAGAACACTAGTTCGTAAAGATTATGTACGCCTATGTTCATGGCAATGCTATTCACAATAGCCAAGACATGGAAGCAACCTAAGTGCCCGTCAATAGACAATTGGATAAAGAGGTATGGTACATATATACAATGGAATATTATTCAGCCATAAAAAATGAAATCTTACCATTTGCAATGACATGGGTAGACCTAGAAGGTATTTTGCTGAATGAAATTAAGTCAGACAGACAGTGATAAATACCATATGATTTCACTTATGTGTAGAATCTAAAGAATGCAAGGAACAAACGCAACAAAGACTGGCTTGCAGATACAGAGAACAAACGTGATTGCCAGAGGGGAGGCGATTTGGGAGACGGGGTGAAAAATGTGAAGGGACAAAGAAGTACAGATTAGTAGTTACAAACAATCACAGGATGTAGAGCGCGGCACAGGGAACGCAGTCGATATTATTGTGATGGCTGTGTGTAGAGACGGATGGGTTCTAGAGGAGTCGGGCGATCACATCATAAGTTACATAAATGTCTGACCATTGTACTGTATACTTGAAACTAATACGAAGCAAAAAAAGATGCAGGTCCCTTGTTCAAAAACTGTTAAGAATTTCAAGATGATGACAGCAGAGTGTTAAACCAGGCATGACACATATGTAAATGCACGAGATGGTGGCTGTGATGGAGTACTGACCACGTGAGGCTCTAAAGTATGTGCTTTACTCATGTGATGTCATTTCAGGCTCACTAGAACCCTCTGAGATAGAAACTCTTCTTATTTATATTCTATAGATGAGCAAACTGAGGCTTTCAGAGATTGCTTCACTTGCCTGAGGTCGCCCAACAAATATTATCAGGAGAGCGAGGGTTTACACCCAGGCAGTGACCACAGAGCAACAAGCTTCAAAGAGACATCTACTTAGAAATATATGAAAACTCAGCACCCCGTCACAAGTTTATAGTGTTACATCCATGGGTTCATAATTGAACAAATGTGACTCTGAGATGTGCACAGGTAGACCCAGCAGCAAACGGGCAAGCTGGCCAAGCCCAAGTTCAGAGCTGCATTTTCGATAACTTAATCTGTGAAATCACATAGTTTGCGATGACCACACAAGAGCCCAAATGTATCAGGCCCTAGTCAGTCTCGGCTCAACTCCACATCAAATGCAAGTGCTCAAAGCTTGACTCGTCTACCTGTGAATACCAATAGCTTCCTCGTTTTGCTCATTTTGTGTGGTCTACGTCCAAGTGAACTTAACATTTTATTCTTACACGTCATATCTCAAAGTGCTTAGCCCTTGAATTGATGTTGAATGGTTTTTACAGAAACTGTTTTGCACCAGGTTATACCTTACAAGAGTGAATCCACAGAGGCAGGATTACATAGAAAGAAAACTGGACCAAATCCCGGTTTGAAGACAATCACTGATCCAGTTATGATGAATTAACCACGAGCTCCCTCCGCTCCCCTTCCCAGGTCTCTCCCACGACTCTGAAAGTCTAAAGCAGGACTAATGTTCTTTTTTGCCACTACCGTCATCTGCAGTTTCTACACCAGTCAATGTCTGATAAGAGAACCAGCTGCATGAGAACATTCTGTGATTTTTATCTAATGGCTCAAACGGCTCTCTGCAGGATGTGCATGGGAAAAAACATCACTGGTCTGTGGGATATTTCTTGCCCCAAAGTATAAAATCCTATGAACAATTCACTTTCAAAATGAAAGGGGAAAAGCTGGTATATTTTGCCAGCTCATTCAACCTAACGTGGAGCGAGTGACATTAAATTCTGATTGGGCTAAAGGTAAGCGTGCCTTTCTCACAGAGGTGGCACAGAAATGTTTCTGGAACTCACGTATTCCCATCCACCCATCCCCAGCGGGACCGGCCAGAGGCATACTCCTAGGCTGCTTGTCTCCCTGTGTTCCCTCCCCAGAGGCCTTATTTCCTGGGACTGTGGATCCGGACACTCTGTTGTTTTGTGTGAATTTAACAGAACACCAGGTGGCAGAGCCAAAGTGGGCGTCGATTGTCTGTCCCTTTCTCCAGAACACACCAGGAGTTCATACACCCGATTTGTTTGACACTTTGCAAGATAAAACACAAGTTGGAGAAGAGAAAATTAAAGAGAAAGAAAAGGGATCGTGAGATTTTCTTCAAGAAAGGGTAAGCCCCCCCCCCCAAAAAAATGACTTAATTCTGAAAATACTCTCAATAGGAATGGATGGCTTCATGGTTCCCCTGAGGGGTCGAGCTCTTTCTGTGGCTTCCTGTCCGCTGTCAGTCTGCACTGTGACAGATACAAGCATTCGGCTTTGATAGCTGAGGCTTAAGGGAGAAAACGCAGCAAAAATGTTGGTTTCAAACTAAGTAAACTTGGAGGATAATTGAATTATTTTGGGGGACGCAATTATAATGTCACATCCCAGGGTGACTATTGGTGCGCTTATTTATTTATTTATTTATCTATCTATCTATTTATTTATTTACTTACTTACTTACTTACTTACTTATTTATTTACTTAAAGAACGGCCTTCTCTAGAAAGGAACAGAGCTAGTATTTCTTATACATATGCTCATATTATACCTCTTCCCTTAAACCGTGACTGGAAATTCCAAGCAAATAGTTTTGCAAGATCGCAACAATTTACAGAGCAGCATTCTGAGTTAGGCAAGTAGCAAGGCAGGTTCCGCCCACAACTCTCTAGATGTCCCTGAATGGGTCAGGCCGCCCTCTGGCGGGCTCTCTGGTCAACCAGCCTCCTCCTTACTAAGCACAGTTCAAGATGCCAGGACAGGCAAGGATGATGGCAGGCGTCAGTATTCGGCCCTTGCCAGGGCTGTGCCCATCATCAGAAATCTATTTGTTCCAATCACATTTTTTTTGTTTGTTTCTATTTGTGCTCAGTTGAAACCCTATCAGGACACCGAGTGTGTGTAGTAGACGATGTCTACCACAGAATCGCAGTGTGGGAAACAAAGGTGGGCCAGGAGGTGGGTATCGGGTAGAGAAGAAAAGGAGCCTGGAAATGGCACATTGGGAGGAGGTCTGGGGAATATGAAGGACCAGCACCGACCCCCTCTGGAGGGCTGTCTTCTTTCTCACACGCTCCCTCTGAAGATGACGGTCTTCCATACTGTCCTGGAGACGCCCACCTCTGTCACACTTACCAGCTGGTTTCACCATCGGTCACGGACCTGCCTGAATCCAGTTCCAGGCCGTGAACTCCTGGAGAGCAAGCCCTGTATGTTCATCACCTTTTGTGCTCACACTTTGCTCTTCATCAAGGTTTGTAGAAAGAATGATTAAGGAAGACGAAAAGAAAAATCTGATCTTCAACAGCAAGTCAATTCAACGCTCATGGATGACATCCTGCTAGAGACCAAGTATGGATAATTCGCTGAGTGCCGAGGGATGGGAGGCGAGCAGGAACAGGACACCTTCCCTGCCCTCAAATCCCTCACAGTTTAGGTAAGGCCACCGCAGGTTTACGACCAGCTCTATAGAAAATTCGCTCAAGTCAGGGTGTTAGCCGCAGTTGACTCTGAGGACAGTGGAGCATATTATGTCTTCAGAATAAAGTTGGGGTGCATTGCTGGGCTGTGATAGCCTCACTGTGGTGCTCTGTTAATACTAAGCTCTTAATTATTAGACTTCGTGAACTAGAATGGGCTTGGCTGGCATCGGCTGCTCCCGACCTCACCCCTGGGTCGGTTAAATACAGCACAGCTTTAAGCTCGTTGAGCCATGGTTCACCTGAGGTCATTTCCAGGTACAGGGAAAGGCCTGTGACTCGAAGCAACAGCTCCCCTTCCCTGTGCTAACGTCTTTGTTTTTTAGCATTACAAAGTGAAATCACTTTGAAGAGTTTGAAGCAGATGCTCA
Organism: Pteropus medius; assembly: GCF_902729225.1. NCBI lineage: Eukaryota > Metazoa > Chordata > Mammalia > Chiroptera > Pteropodidae > Pteropus > Pteropus medius. Next base: position 34,771,465 of record NW_024355205.1, read on the forward strand.
GCCGCTGGGAAAAAAATCAATGCCTGCCTTATAAAGAATGTGCATGTATGAGCGTGCGCACCTCCCCTGTCAACCCAGCATGTACACACACATGCACGCGTGTATGTGCATGTGCATGTGTGTGTACATGCTGGGTTGACAGGGGAGGTGAGAAGCAGTACCAGGGTGGAAAAGACCACGTTAAAACAGAAGCAGAACTCTTGCAAGCTTGTGTTTGAAGGTGGCCTGGTATTCTTAGTATGGCCCAAAGCAGTAGCAGAATAACGTGCGACCGGTCCAAGGCTTCTTGGGATCCTGAAACTCACACCTTATTTCGTATTTCCAATGGACAGATTATAGGAAGGAGTCACACCAACTTTTGTCGAACACCTTGCACACCACCCCCCACTTCTGGGAAAACTCAGACCGTCGTGTGCAGGAAGGGCTTGGACCACTGCGGGGCTCTGAACCAAGGTCATTATCTTCTTTCCGATCAAGGGAGGGGGACGGCAGGGAGGACGGTCCTCTGGACTTTATGTCTCCCTGACAGAGGGGTCCGGTTGGTGAAATGGCAGGGATGGGAATGTGGTTCTGACATCCGGGGCCTTGTGACAGCGAAGGAAGAAGGAAGTGTATAGTCAACAAGGGTTAATCAGACTGTTCACATTCCACGTCATGGCCGTCCCCCCTTATCTACAGAGGACACGGTCCAAGACCCCCACTGGATGCCTGACACTGTGGAAGGCACCGAACCCTATACATACTAGGATTTTCCCTGTACGTACAAACCTAAGGTAAAGTTTAATTTATAAATTAGGCACAGTAAGAGACTAGCAGCAGTAACTGATAATAAAACAGAACGATTGTAATTAACTGTGATACAAGTTGTGTGAGTGCCGTGTCTTGCTGTGTTAACGAGATGGCTACTAAGTGACTCATGGGCAGCGAGTGTATCTAGTGTGGAGACGCTGGACGCTGGACAAACAGACGATTTACGTCCAGGGTGAGACAGAGTTGGACAGTAAAACATTTCGTTACACTACTCAGGACGGTGCACGATTTAAAACCTATGAAGTGTTTTATTGATGGAATTTTCCATTTAATATTTTTGGACTGAGGTTGATGGTGAGTAATTGAAACATCCCTGCATTCCTTCATTCTGGCTAAGCTCCTTGTGGATTGTAGTGAATAGCAAGAGGCAAGGTTTACAAAGACAGACGGGCGCCTGCTCACGAGGACTCTGTCGTGGAAGGAGGGGGAGGAGGCACAGCGGGGGGCGGCCACCAGGGCACTTTTGGTATATCGTCTGTCTATGGCCCGTGCTCCATGGGACCACACTGCTGAAGTTGGACTGTAACCAAAGTCTCTGCCTCAAGGGAACGTTGGTGTTTGCAAGCTGCCTTTATGTATAAGATGCTTCCAGGCCACAAAGGAAAGGTAGTATCATCATTTCATTATCGTGGGTTCTGATGTGAGTATTCTTAGAAACATACAATCATCCATGACTGAGTCAAGTGGAAACAGAAAATCTGAACCGACAGATTACCAGTGACAAAACTGAATCAGTAATAAAAAAAATCTCGCAAAAATGAAAAGTCCTGGTCCAGATGGCCTCATAGGTGACGTCACGGGGCCTATGTGTGCATGTATGTGGTTGTGTGTATGCGTGCATGTGTGTATGCACGTTTATGTATTCGTGAGCACTCATGTGCAACTGTGTGCATGCGTGTGCATGTTCGTGTGTGTTTCTATGCATACATGTGTCTGTATGTGCATGTGCGTGCAAATGTGTGTGCTGAGATGCTTTTATGCCCGTGTAGGCCCTCACTCTGTTTCGTAGAAATGAGAGACATGGGTCCTAGTTTCCAGCTCTGTCTCCCAATAGCTGGGTAATCTTCTCGGGTCTCTCCACCTCCCTTGGCCTTTGGTGGTTCTTTGAAAATGTGAGCTTGCCCTGGATTCTAGAGCTTGGCCAGCTCTTTCTGTAAAGGGCCAGCTATTGAATATTTGTTTTTTTGCAAGTTCCATGTAATCTCTGTGAATATTCTCCTTGCTGCCAACCTTTTAAAAGTGTAAACTCCTTTCTTAGCTCAGGCCTTATAAAAACAGGTGGCCATGTGGCCCCTGGCGTTGCTGCAGATCCCTGGCCAGGTCCCCTGGCTCAGTGAGTCACTTGTCATCAAAGTGCATGTGTCACCTTCCTGTCGCTGTTCGATGGTCCTGCTTGACTAAGTAGTCAACACAGAGGCGGTGGGGACATGACTCTGATTCGTGGCCATGAGCGTGGCACTGTCTTTGCGTCTGTTCCCTGAGGAAGGGGCTCAATCTTCAGGCTGCTGCTTCTTAGCTGTGTGGCCTCAGGCGAGTCACATTGCTTCTCTTGCTGCCTAGGTGATTATCATCAACACTGTTCAGATTTCTTTCAGATTTGAAATCGTATGATGTACCCTAGGGATGCTTCATAGTATTTTGAGTTCTTTTGCAGGTAAACATCCAGCTCTTCCAGTCCCTCTGACTTTGCAGCCCACTGAGCCCCTGCTGGGGGGTCCAGGCTTGTGACCTCAGGACCTGGTGGCTGGAGGAAGCTACCTGTTTGCTGGAAGTCAAGCTGCCATCGACAGAGGTGTAAACGCTCTGGAAAGAGTCACAAGCATTCACTTGCTATTGCCCCCAAGTTCATAGGCAGCTCAACAGATGGAAGAGTTACACGTCTCCATCGCCTCCTCTCCGAGCTGCTCTCTGCACTCGACTTCCTGCTCCCTTCCCATTGCTATCGCTGCCGTGCATCCATCCTCCAGGGAACACTTACTCTCTGCCCTTGTCTGCACCTTTTTTTTCTAGTCCGTTGTCTACCTGTTGCTAGATTATCCTTCCGAAGGTGGCAATTTGCCCACCGATGTCACAAGTTGCCCTTTACTCAGAAAACTTTCAGGAGTCCCTGAAGCCAAAAGTAAAACTCAAACTTGCTAAATCTCAGATTTAAAAAAAAAAAAAATAGATAGATTGTCCCCAATCTACTTATTTATTTATTTTTTTTTAAATCTCAAAATGCCATCATCAATACAGACATCTGGTCTTACCTTCAGGGATCTGGGTTTAACTGGTCAGGATTGGACCCAGTTACTGGACTGAGAACCACAGCCTGAAGGAACCCTCTGCTCAAACCAAGCTAGTCCATCGGTCCTTGAATTTGTAAATGAAAACGTGTGTCACTGCTAGAGTCAGAATAAAACAGTGAAGGTCATCCATTAGAAATAACCCGAGCTATGCAAAGCACTCTCCTGCCTCTCAGCCTTCTGCTGCACAGTTTCCTCCCCGTCTTTTTTCTCCGTTATCCATCAATGCTGGTCTAGAGTGTGTCATCCTCAGAGAAATCTTCTTCCAGTTCGTCTCAGCACCTATGGCCCTGATTTTCTCTGCCACGCTTCCTGAGCATAGTAGATGATACCACGTGTTGGATTCCATCTCTCCAGCATATCCATCTCGCTCCGCCCATCCCAACCCCAAGTGGATGGCACCTGGCTGAGGTGTGGATTACGGTTAATTCTGTGCTGAGACCGAGGTTTTAGAAAAGGTCCCTTCAACACACAGCAGGGCTCACTGGCTCCTCCATTCAGGGTGGGACTGGTGGGGAGCAGAGGGAAACTTTCAAAACACCCACTGTTGTTTGATGTCCCCCTGAAACCTAGAAGACATGCTTGTGTCTTGTGGTTGACAGAATTGACGGCCCCCCAAATCCATACCCTTGGTGTACACACACCTTCTTCTCCCACTTATCCACACAAATGCTTAACTAGATGCTTCTGTGAAGGGATTTTGCAGGTATAAGTAAGGTCAGAAATCAGTTGACTTTAAGAGAAGGAGATGATCTTGGGTGGGCCTGACCTAATTCGGTGAGCGCTTAAAAGAGCACCTTCAGGAGAGATTTAAAGCAAGGGGGCGATTCAAGTGCAAGAGGCCACAGGGAGAGGCCACGTGGCAAGAAACTGGGCAACCTTTAGGAGCTGAGCGCAGTTCTGGGCCTGTAACCACCAAAAGAATGGGAACCTCAGTCCTAAGATCTCAGGGACTGAATTCTGCCAACCACCACATGAGTTTACGAGGGGACTCAGAAAGGAACACAGCCTTGCTGATACCTTGAGTGCAGCTTTGTGAAGCCCTGAGCAGAGAACCTGCCTAAGCTGCTCCTGGTCCTGACTCATAGAGCTAATAAGTGGGTGGTTTTGTAGGCCGCACAGTTTGTGGTCATTTGTGACACAGTGTTAGATGATACTGAGTTCCTGCTCCTCTCTCAGGATTTGTTAATACTCTGCCACCAGACTCACGAATTGCACTAAGATATCCTGGCAGGGCTGTCATCTCCTGGTGGATGTGATGACGCAGGGGTGCGTGGTTTGTTTTGGATAAGACATTCTCTCAGGACAGAGTGGGGTAAAGAAAAGAGAATCCTAAAAAACTCTTTTTGCAACCTGCTGTCAAAATTTCTACTGGCCACAGCTTTCCAAAAAATTGAAAAAAAAAAGTTTTATATATATATATGTATATGTATATATATACACACACACACACAAAAGATAAAGAGTCAGTATATATATATCGTATATACACATATATATCATATATATGATCTATATCTATATCTATATCTATATCTAAATCTATATCTATATCTAAATCTATATCTATATTTATATCTATATCTATATCTATATCTAATCTATATCTATATGTATATATCTAAATCTAAATCTATATCTATATCTAAATCTATATCTATATCTATATCTATATCTATATCTATATCTATATCTATATCAGAGCGTTGGGATAACCTAACTCTACATCAGAGACTGGGTCATGTTTTTAGTGGTGGACTAGGGTGTGTGCTGCTCACTCACCCAAGCTCCTGGGTAGTTTCTAGCATTCCTGCTCTGCTGCTGTCCAGTGGCTTTTGCCTGAGATCAAGAACGGAGGGTCAACAATAATCTGGGTTTAGGGGTAGATCATTTGAATCTTTTCAAGCTCTTTAAAGAATCCCTTGTAATTAGAGCTAACCTGTCCCAATTTCAAATCCAAAGGTAACATGATTAATATCCTCTAAAAATAGTCAGCGAAAAGCACCGGTAATAAGGCATCACGCATGCAGGCTACCTTTAAATATACCCTATGATTAAGGCTGAGCGTGCCCACTGGAGGAAGCTGCACTCAGAAGCTCCCCCAGCGAAAGCAGAGCTGCCCGCTGTCGCTCCATCGTCCCCTTGGCACACTTCAGCCCCGCAAAGTCCAGCTCTCGCTCTGGCGCCACAGCCATTGCTGGGACCTGTGGCTTATGTTCCTGCGAGCCGGAATCGTGACTTTGGGCTGTCTCAGCCTCAGCCCCCAGCGCTGTGCTGGGCCGCAGAAAGCACTCGGAGCCCGTCGATGTAATTAGCTAAATTCACTCATTTCCCCCTGCATCTGACCCAACCTTGGGGTTCTGTTCTTTCCTAAACTCTACTCTCCTTCCATCTGGCCTGACCACTCTTGTCCTGGAACAGTTTCTTCCATCTCCACCCTCTCGAGGGCCTCATGTCACTGCGCTTGCTTGAGGGCTCAGATGTGGTCTTCGCGTGACTGTTCCCACTGCCAAGACCCTTTGCGAAGTGCTGTGCATGGGAGGCCTCCAAAGTGACATAGCCCTGACGCCAGCTTTGTGGGACTCAGGTAGGGTCGTCCTGTCTTCTAATCACACCTTTCCCCAGAGTCGGCACCAGGCCTGCGTTTACTAAGATGCTCCTCCCCGCAGGTATTGATCATAGTTGGCTTGTTGTAAAACCAAGCCCCATTCAGGTGTGGTAAAAACTTTCAGTGGTCACAGTCCCCATTCGTCTACCAAATCTTTTTGAAGTGCCTACTTTATGCCAGTTACTATTCCAGGTCCTGGGGACACAGCAATGAATGACACAAAGCCCTTGTCCTCGTGAGGTTTACATTTTGGTGGGCGATAAAAACAGGAAATAATAGCTTCATATTACAGATGCAATGTAAGTTTCAGGAAATGGTATATGTTATAAGTTAAAGGAGGGTAAGAGATGAAAAGTGATGGGGTGGTGGCGATTTTAGGGTGAGATTGCCTCTCTGATGAGATGACATTTGTGAAGAAATAGAATGCGTATTTCCTGGGGGGAAAAGTGATGTAGGCAGAGGGAACAGTAAGTGCAAAGGTCCTGAGGTTAGAAGTAGTTTTACTTCAACACAATAAACGCCTCAAAGGTTTGCGCACAGCTTTTCTTCTCTTTCCTCCTGGAAATGTGGAAGGAAAGTCAGGTGAGCTGGGGTGAAGCAGAAGCAGGCAGAGTGTGAGGCAGGTTAGAGTCTCCCAGCTGTTTGGCCGTAAATGGCCGCCCCAGCTGGGCAGTCGGTGATCGGAAGCTGTGTGGGCCTGAGACAGTTGGCTGGGCTCATCAGACCAAGTGTTGGTCTTGCTGCTGCTGTGGCTGGATATCAGGGGACCATGTGAGCAAATCTGGGGCAGAGAAGCGGGGGGACCACGGCAGTTTCCAGTTCCGTGACAGGCCCGTGAGGGACGGGGCGGGCTCGTCTGACCTCAGCTGCACTTATCGCAAGAAGGACTATGAAGGTATCTCAGGCAGCCTCTCTACAGGGTGCGATTTTTGGGGTGCTAGTAAATCTTTGCAACTCCCCCACCAAACACCTCCCTCTGCCCCAGCTCCTCAGGCTTCCACGACATTGTCAGTCACTCCTTCGTACCTTCTGGGGAGGGTGACGCAAGGGAACACTGAAGGAACAAATGGCCACATTCTTGGCTTTGACGTCCCAGACAGTCCTGGGAGCCAGGACTCGGACGCGAGAGCCAGACAGATTATTTTTTAAGGTCTCCAAAGTTTGGCTCAGACAGCAGGCATGAAGCTTGGGGGGATTCAGAGAGGCATGAAGCTCGTGAATTCCACATTTGGAAAGAAGATAGGATGATGTAGCAGCCATTCTCTCCCCAAATGGGAGATGAGAACCCTTCCTCAGGGGTAGGAGGAAAGAGAAGGCTTGGCCGGGTGGGGAGAGGTGTGGGGATCGCCCAGCCGGCTCCCGGAAGTTGGAAACCTGGGGGGTGGAAGGCAGGAAGTAAATTTGAAGGTCGTGGTGTGGGGGAGATCTGTACCTGGTTTGCTCAAGTCTGGCCCAGAAACTTGCAAACATGTTAGAGGGTCAGGAGGGGTCGGGGGGTGGGGAGCTGGCAGAGATCGTGAGGTGAGGAGGACACAGAGCCAGCTCCCGCTGGGGACCAGGCAGCAGATGACACAGATTCTCACCGTGTCAGCCTTCTCCGAACCCACGTGCATCTGCAAGGGAGAAGAAGCTGCGTGGGCAGCGCGTCCCAAGCACAGATGTAAACCATAAGCGACCGGGTTGACTGTAAATTGGCAAGTGTTTCCGCTGTTCCCCAGAAATGGAGGCTTGTGTGGGGTTCAGGTCTGGGGAAGGGACGTTTCGCCTCTGAGTGCTTCAAGTTTTGTGATTGTGAGATCCCTCTCTGTGATTCCTTACAAATCAACTCAACAGGCAGAAGAGGCTTCCATTTCACAGGCTCACTGGCATACCCGTGTTGGGGTCGTTGGAGAAGGTGGGCCCAGAAGGGAGGGGCAGGGCCGTGCAAACGGATAACTCTGCCCACCAATTTTGCTCAGGGCTGCCTGACCCTGAGAGGAAGCTTATTTGATAGCCTGTCAATTTCCTGGGGGGCTTCAAACCACAGAATTGTATTCTCTGACAGTTCCGGAGGCCAGAAGCCCTAGATCGAGGTGTGGGCAGAACCAACCGAAGGCTGTAGGGGAGAGTCTGCTCAGCTTCCGGTGCTGCGAGCGGTTCTTGGCGTGCCTTGGGTTTTAGACACATCCCTCCAGCCTCCACCTCTGTCTTCACATGGCCTCTTCCCGCCCTGTCATCATATCATCTTCCCTCTGCTTATAAGGACACCTGTCGTTCTGGATTAGGGCCCACGCCGATGACCTCATTTTAACTTGACTACATCTGCAAAAACTCTACTTTCAAATAAGGCCACATCCTTAAGTACCTGGGTTAAGACTTCCATTATCTTTTTTGGGGGAGTGGGGGAGAGGTGGGGAGAGGGACACACAATTCCACTCGTAACGGTGAGCTAGCCGGCAGAAATCCGTTTGTCTTCTTTGTTTGAATGCCGGGTTTAGGGAAATCAGATTGTAGAATTTACATGTTTCTTAAAAAACATGTAAAACATGTTTTACAATCTATCTACATTTCTAAGGCAAAGAACTTGAGTCCTATAAATCCGTTTATGAACACTTCCAGGAAAGGCCCATTTATTTCTTCCTGGGAGTATTTAACTGATAGCATCTAATTCTTCTGCTTCCAGGCACCCTGATTCCTCCACCCCCGCCCCAGGACTCTGAAGACACAGCTCTAAGACCTGTGAGTTGGGGTGAAGTGCCGGACCTGACAGCACGTCCACTAACGACCGGACTTGGACCTTTCACATCGGAAACACACCTGAAACTTCTGATTTCTGGGAATTGAAAGAACCATGCAAATGGAAATCACATACAAAGGAACAGGACGTGGCAGCTCTGAGTGTCAAAAGGTTTTCCCCTGCACGTCCCCCAGACGTGGGAAGCTCACCATGGGGCACAATCCAGGAAGGTGCCGACTATAATTCTACCCACCTCCCCTCCACCCCCCATCCAAGCAAGCTGCAAGCAAGACAGCAAACAAAGCCAACCCACGTGAAGCTGTAACCTACTGAGTTTTTCCCAAAAAGCTTTTCAAAATCGAATATAGCAAGATGGCATGTGGGGGCAACTCTATAAAAATGTCTCCTATAAAATAATGTGTATTGAAAGTCTGTTAAATTCTAGAAATTTCTCCCTGGAGTTAAACACAAGGAATTCTGAGGGTTTACCCTGGTCTCTTGAATCTAAGTAAATGAAGTTCAATTATCCCAGAAAGGTGACTTGCAGAGAGGACAAGAGGAACAAAGGCCGAGGGCCAGGAGGCTTTTCTCCTTTTTGTTTTTGTAGAATAGTTCATGGGCTGGCTCTCTCAGCAGTATGTGCTGCATGGATTAAAAGGTGAACACCTGTTTTGCAAAAGCAGGTTAGCAAGTGAGAAAACTCTCTCTCGCTCTCCACACTCTGAATTTAGTTGTAGCAAAAATACCTTTTATACTTGGACCAAAATTTGGCCTCACACCTATCAAGGGTTCATACCAGCTGGAAAACCAAGGATTACTAAGCGTTGCTTAGAAATGTGTCACTAAGAGCTAGAAAATAACACACTTTAATACACATTTTAATTTTGTGTAAAAGGAGATTGACGAAGGACTACTTGTAGGCTGTTTGGGCAAGAGCGACTAATTCCAGGGTTTTTTATACCAAATTAAACATAGAATTACACGTGGGGATCCAGGTTGCAACTGTTTTAGCTCTCAGCTACCAATCTTGCACCCCCCAAAACAAGAAAAGTGCCTTAGCTCTGTATTTCACTTTTTTTCATTCATGTTACTGTTAATAGTGGTGATAATAATGGTGGTGGTGATGATGGTGATGGTGATGGTGCTGGTGAT